>NW_022991064.1:2688564-2752458 GCF_902827175.1 Gymnodraco acuticeps | reverse complement strand
GAGAGAGGAGGGAGGGAGGGAGGGAGTTCTCAGAATCAAGAGGAAGCTATTGATGTCTCTTGCTCCAAGGCCCTCTTTTTACCCGACTTCTAATTTAGCATTTCACACACAGCAGCACACACAGAAAACACATTAGAGGGGCAGGGAGAGGAGAGAAAGCTGAAATGTTCTGGAGAGAGAATATAGACGGGAAAAAGTGAAGGTGAAAGGAAGATTTAAAAAAGAGATGTTGCAGATAAAGCAGAAGGAAGAAATGTGATTATATGAAGCAAAAAGAAAACAGGGGAATTATCTTTTATCAAGGCGTCCTTATTGGTGAAAAGATTGGGGAGCAACCCAATTAAAGCAGCCTTTTCTCTAAAGGGAATTCATCAACCGGAGGGCTCTTTTAACTAGTGTCTCAGCACAGACTAAGCCACACGCACAAATGAGCAGACGCACACGGAGTAATCACGCAAAAAGACACAGCCTCACTTAATTGTTACTGATGTTGTTTTACTATTCGTGAGGTGTGAACCATTTTTTCACTCAAAAACAGACACACTCATTATGATTTAGAGGTGCTCATGTCTCATGCTGTGGATACATTTTCCATGAATTACATTCTTTCTTGTCATCCTAACAATAGGGCAAAGGAACACAAACATCCACCTGTGCCTGAAGACTTGTGTTTTAACCGATCTCACTCACACAAAAGCACACACACACACACACACAGATTTATGACCATTGCAAATCCCCCAGCCAGGGCAGATAGCAATGACCGCAGACACAGAGCGAAAGAGAAGGGTAATCCCATCCACTGTAGGATGAGTAAATGCTGATAAGACCTTGCTGTCCTGTCTTTTTGTCATCTCTCCTGCTTTCCCCACTCTGTCCTCTCCTTGCCTCGACCCCTTTTAATCGCCTCCCCCTGTGTGAATGCTATAGGATGCCCTATCTATCCATCCACCGGGACTTTGAGCCAGTGTGTCTTTAATGTGCATATAGAAGACTATAAAAACAGGTGACTCCTCAAACAGATAGGCCGAATGTTTGTGAAAGCAGATATGGGATCTGCCGGAAGGAAGCAATCGGGAGAAAGAAGGAGCTTATGAGAGCAAAGATGTCAACTGATCCACTAGCTGCGGATTGAATAAATGTATTATTGTGAGAGAGGATTACACTTCAGTGCTGCACCGGCCCCCCCCTCAGCCAAATGAAAACGCATTGTGACAAGGCCGCGTGATATCAGTTTGTACAAAATGAAACAGCTTAGAGTGATAAGATCAAGCTGAGTTATTATTATTTCTGTTTCTTTATTTATTTGGCTGCTTTTCCTTAAGTAAAAATGCAGACTTTATTTCACAGTACCAGATAAGGTTGTAAGACATAAACCTCCCACCACAGCTTTTCCATCCTCTTTTCCTTCATCATGTTCCAATCCCCGATATCCACACCTTTTTCATCTCAATTCCTGCCTTTGACCCAGGTGGGACCTGTCAGCAGAAAAATGCTCTCAGAACGCCAACTGTCAAGTTCACTCTTCCCTCGCCTCTCTTCTTCTTCTCCTGCTCTTAAGCTTTCCTGTGCTGGGTTCACCTCTCAGAGGCAGCAGAAGGTTTCTGTTCTTCGTCTTCATGTCAGCTCGGCATTTAATAAGCAGAGCCGTGCCCCGACGGGCCGCTGGGAGAAAGCCTCAGTTAGTGTAATTTGGTGTAATGCTCCCACTTCTGCTTTTCAAAAAGAAAATTAGCGAGTTGCCCAATCATAGATCAAAACTAAAATGACATACTGGAAAGTGCGCTTGTACCCACTTACTTACAGTCAAATCCAATTGTCTTGAAGTTTATGTCACCAGTTTAAATATTGGTCAGAAATGTGGCTGTATAAAATGTAGACGGAAAATGTGTGTGGTTGTTTTGATTGCACCAGAGTACGATTAATGCAATGCGATATACATAGGGCAACACCGCTTACCAACAGTTTCAATGCAACCGTGGAAGATCCAAACAAGGCCCAGTCAACAAGGGTGGGTGATGATGCATTAAAAATAATCACAAAATAACAGCAATTTCCTAAATCCTTTCAGTCTGATACAGTACATTTACTGGATACACAAGAGGTTTTAGAGAGACTGCAGCTTTTCTTCAGAATAATTCACAGATTTGAGTCATTGAGACAAGCTGTTGTTCTGACCTTAGTCGACTGATCAATCATTACTGTCACATGAGCTGAATCAGATATTAGATAGACACTGTATATGCTTTCAGTAAAGTGTGTTTCTGTATATTCTCATACATTATTCATATTGTTTAATAACTATTATGTTTACCATTTTCATTTTAGGTAATATGATTTGGCCCACCCCTAACTGACTATTTTAAGTGATAAGTTATTTCATACTATTAAACATTTTTTTCAGTAGGTCTTGTAGAGTTATATTTGTATTTATTCATGTTAGCAAACTATGGATAAGCTTAAAATGGGAATAATTTGGGTAAAACTGTGAGCTGGATTTGGGGCCTTTTGACATGTGTTTTTGAGGACAAAGGAAGATGGGGGAAGGTGAGAGCATGTCCTGATTTGCATTCAACTTATCTGGCTACAGTGGTTGGGGAAACCTAAGGTCGGAGGTGTCTGTGATATTTGGGCGGCCAATCAATGAGCTCCAAATGGGAGGATCTGATAACTCCTCCCATTGTCAAATAGTATAAACAGACACACACGCGGTGTTCAGCCTCTTTCCTCTGGCTGGCTCACGTGCAGGTAAATTCGGGATCCCAGGGATTAACTGTGTTGAATTTGTACTGTATTGATTGTATTGTATTGTCATATTATCATTAAAGTAACGGTTATTTGGTAGCTCTGGATTCCTTCCTGTATTAACCAGCTTGATAGGGACGCGCAGAGATTTGAAAAGCGGACTAGATATCCCTTTTAATCTCTAACAGTCTATGGATAATTGAGAGTGGTGAACCATGTGGATTCTGTTGTTACATACATAGGCGTACATACATACATACATACGTGTTATATATAGCATAGCATGTACAATATTGATTGATTAAAGCACTTAAAAAACAACACCTGAACACAGAACATTTTCTCCCCCTCATCTTACTGGATTTTCTAAAACATCTCAAACTGTTTTGAACTCTTGCTGAACTACAATATAGCCGCAGAGGCCTGTGCTAAAATATCTTAATCAAATATGGGCAGAAGCCAAAACACAAGCTCATATTACACAATCCCAGACTAATGACAACCACATTGAGGAGAAGACTGACACATTAGGCTGTCTATTTCAGGTCAGGAAAGACAGAGGAGTTTACAGAATGTCTACGGAGGAAACACAACAGCAACACTGTGTGTTTTGTGTGAATGTGCCTGTTTGTGTGCGCAATCCCCATCTCTCTCATGTATGTCCCCTTAGAGGAAGCTTTCATAAAGTGACCTATTTTTTATTTACTTCAGTTTCCTCTGACTCGTAGACTGTGACAATCATCATCATTGTGTTATCAGCCATGAGACGGAAGCAGTGGCTTACATTCTGATATTTCACACATTTCAGGTGTGTTGTGTGTACTCTCTGTGTAGGGTGGTTAGTGATCTTGTATCAGTAATTAGACCTCCATGTTCCCAGTTTTAAAAGACCAGCTGTCCCAGATTCCTGCCATGAAGTCCAGCCATATTTCCCATCAGCTTTCACTCCCACCAGTCAGAGCTGATTGGATGCCTGGGAGATATTTTAGGGCCTAAAATGGAAAAAGGTGCCACACGAGAACTTTCTGCCCCCAACTCATACGCACCCGCATAGACATAAATGCACGCATGCACATACAAATTCCATTTACCATACTAATGCTTCCCCCCAGCTGTGACATTAATAGCTATGTTAACGCCCCATTAATGCATTCGCAGACACGCATATACAGCCACACACAAATATACAGACACACACAAATATACACAGATACTAATCTACCCTCCAAGTCCCCTGAAGTCAATTAAAATCTCTCGCAGCTGCGGTCTACCAACAGGATTAGTTGCGACATGGACACACTGTAACACACACGCAGGCACAAACATGTGGAGCCATATGCAGATTATGACACTCCTCACCAGTGGCAGGCACACTGCTGGTTAAACAGGAGATTGCACATTGCAGGTGAACCTGCAGCAAGTCATTTGAGAATAAAGTTAGAGGAGGAATCTTTGGCTCTGAACAAAAAAATAATCAGGTAGTAAGGCATAGATCTTGGTTGCTAAATTTAGATCAAGAAACTAGTGGCACATATGAATTCCTTAAACCAATATGGAAAACTTTTACTTACATGTAATTTATTCAATTTTTCTATTACATTAAAGGTAGGGTTGGTCATTTTGGAGAAACCAGCTTGAGTGCGCTCGAATTTGAAAATACACAGACGGAAAAAATCTGCCACTTCCTTACAGAGCCCCTCCTCCAACACACACGAACGCGCACATGACCAATGAGGGCACGAGATAAGTTTGTGCACAGATGGAAGGCTGACAGGCAGGTAGGCCATCCAGTTACTTTAGCCGGGCCGGCTAAAATGATTGGTCGTGCTTTTTAAAGTACTACGGCTTCCACAAATGCCAAATAAAGGGTTGAATCATCAAAGTTTGGATAATACGTGCAGGAATATGCCTTGTCCACGGCCGTACTTCAAAGACAGTAATAGAACATTGTATTCTTTAAAGGATGAATAAACTGTATTCTTAGCCGAGATGAAGCTGGATGAAGAAAATCAGATATGCCACACAGACCAGCCTGATATTGCTATCTGCTACAGTTAAATGTGAGTAAACAAACCGCCTGTGAGTCAATTCATATAGAGCCCGGGGCAGTGAAAGCTGAGCCACATACATTGTGCTGTCGCAGGGTTTTCTATTGCAGACTCAGTCAGACTCCACACTCCTAGACAGCAACAGTCAGCCACCACGCAAAAGAAATAAGGCCACACGAGAAAAATACACTCAAAACACCACAGCAGATTTATTATGTGTGTTACAGAATGTGTAGCAGTTTCATATGAAAACATACGCACAGAGACACACTTTCACTGTTAAGCAGCAATAAACCTCTGCACCAGTTAAAGGCAGTTTGGCAAGGCTCCATGCTATAGCAGGAAAGAGTAGTAAAGGAAATACCCTGCCAGCCACTTCATCAATCCAGCAAACCCAATCCTAAACCAGACAAATAGAGGATGGATAGGATAAAAAGACAGACATGCTGTGATTCATTCAGTTCAAATAAATTCCAAGAACCCTGCAGTATAATGAAATTGACGATCATGTATGCAAAGCCAAAACGATAGCAAGAAATACAAATATTCAGTTAAGTTAAGGACATGAGCTAAAGCTGTGCAAACTGTGGCTCTGTTATCTTCCAAAAATGGTTTTAACTGTGGGCCTTCAAGTCAAAGCTGGCTGCAATTGGCTGCTCCACTGAGTCCACTGTCAGAGCAAATTACATTGATGGTGATTATTCGTCGAACAGATGGGGTGAATTATGAATATTCATCTGTGATTTTACATAGTGAGGACCGCATGTGTTGTCATGCATTACTGAACTACAAATGTTCCCAAGGCTTGTTATTCCTTCGGACTCGCCTAATGTAAGCAAATAGAGACTAAATATTCCAATGTGGTATGCAAATAGGAACTACTTGACTTAACAAATGAAGGGGATCGAGGTTACTTGAGGACAGACATACTGTAAGATTAAATGGTGGGGGAAAAAAAGTTTGGAAGCAACTGGGATTTCCCAGAAGAGCTCCCTCCTGGTACTTTGTCTACATATGTATTTGGTACAACGCTGGGGGTCTGGGTGCAAATGGCCCAATTGGTTCAAGGAGATATGAAAAACATGTGATAAAAGAAAAGGGGGATGTTGAATAAATGAAGGGCCGGGAACTGATGAATAGGATGTGACAGGGCCGATTTGTAAACGCAGAGTCAGGGATAAAATGGAAAAATTAGCCGAGCTATTCACAGGATCTGACTCAGAAGAAAATACTGCAGTCATGGCAAGCATACAAAAAGTGCATGTTCACACATCGCACGGCAAAAGACATGGACAGATAAAGCATTTTGTTAAGAAAAAACAACCACTTGACCCCAGACATTATCATTAGTTAGCTTATTGACAGCACTCACAAAAGGTCAAAGTGCAAGCCCTCAAGCCCTGTGCTAACCTGTATGGGGATTTACCATCCAAGAGTATTAGTAATGAGTCAATTACATTGATAATACATGCGAGTAATCCACATCACGAGTCAATAGTCCAGAGGGGGCTTTTTCTCTCAAAAGCTGGGTACTATTTTAGATAACCGGGGTACTGTTCTATGAATCAGTATACTATTTCAGCACAGCAGGTAATGGGAGAAAATAGAATAAGAGTCCCAATTAAACATATCGCCTATACCCTCTATGACCACAAAATCAATCGGCTTCTTTCACTGAAACCTTGGCAAGTTAGCAAGCGTGCACCATTGACTTGTCTTTAAATAGGAGTCCTGTATATATGAATTAGTTTATGTTCATTTAAAAGACTGAGGTAGGCCAGATGGATACATTTTCCTTCAGTCCTTCTTGAAATACAGACTGAGTTGGTCTTACTCCTCAGGCAAATGTGCAGAGAAAAACCAAGCCAATCAATAAACAGTTGGATTTTCATATCATTGCATACCAGGGTAATATTTGGGATTATATAAGGAAAAAGAGTAGGAGGAAAGGTGGCTTATGTATTTCTGTGCAACATGCATATATAGCTATGTTTATTTCGATTCCCCTAAAACAAAAAAAAGTATTGCCTGTCAAAAAGGGAACGGAGAGCAAACCATTCAAATGTCAACCTTCGCAGAGGGGGAGGAAACCTTTATTTCCCAGCCGCTACATTTTATCATATAGATTGAGCTGTTATTGTAACGTCAGAAGTTTTGTGTCCTTAACCGACAAAAGGGAACACAGACATAGATTATCCCCGCTGAATCTCCCTCTGTATTTGTTTCCCTTCATAGCTCACAGCAGTATTCCTAAATTAAAAGCAAGATTAAAAAAGCAAAAAGCATCTGTGGAAAAAACATTCAAAGACATGATGCCAGGAAATGTATCTCGACGTTTGCATATGGTTAGATCACACGTCACATTTCTGTCTCCATGCCTTTGAATCAGAACAAAAAAAGACTTCATTTGAAAAAAAACGATGATTGATCTACCAGATGCCCGAAATCACTGAGAGTGGGAAGGATGGATATGAAGCAATGATTATTTGAAAACCTGTGAGCAGAATGCCAGTGTGTTTTATGTTAATTCTTTTTCAGGTGAATTGAAAGCCACACAGACTTCTCAATCTCATTATGCTGGGCTGTCATATACTCTTTCTGTCTCCTCTCTTCCAGATGGGTTGGTTTCATCCTTCCTTTTCTCTCTCTCTCCATCTCTGTTTTTGTATCTCTCTCTCTCTCTCTCTCTCTCTCTCCCCCCTCATTCCCCCACCCCCCCCTTCCGTATCCAATTTCTGTCTTTAAATAACTTGTTTCTGCATGGATGGACTGAAATCATATCCACGGTGACACATCGCAGATTTGTCTTCCGGAATTAATTTCCATGACAGAACATAGGAGGCTTTAATTAGTTTTTATTGCATATTGATCGCACATTGATACCACTGGCGAGGCATTTGGTACACATTATGCAGCGACAGGTCTTTCATGACAGCTGCTGTCTGCGCCGAGGTTTGCAATAACTACTAGAGCATGCTATCTGGAACCCGGATAGTCGTCTGGCTAAATTGAATTGCACAGTACAAGATTTGCTCTGGCATGTTAGCCTGTAATGGGTACAGGCGGCTGAAGCTCAGTAATCTGGATAAAGCTACAAGCTAAGGTTTCAAACTCCAATTGAGCTTGGGGAATCACAATTAGCTTTATCTGTCACTTTCCCCCCCCAACTTGCTACATATAGACTGAAATATGGCTTTACTCTCCAGTACAATTGTGACCTTGTTCTATAATTACAGCTTGAAAGAAACTTCATGGGAAACCCATTTTAGTTTAGCCTTTTGGCAACATTTTTAATTAGCTCTGAAACTAAAAATGGGGCTGAAACATATGGGAATATGTTTAGTTTTATGAGCATTACAAATAATTGGCCAAATGGAATGTAAGACTTTATGCTATATGAAAGGTTTTACAAAATGTCATCATGAAAGGAACATGGATGCCTGGACTATTTGTGCCAATACATAAAAGATAGAGTGCAAAGTTCACCTACTATTCATCGAAACATGTCAGGGTTTATTCTTTGTTCCTCATTTCGTGGAAAACCATCCATTGCTCGTATGAGATATCTCCTGAATACAAAAATGTCCATCTCATGGATGACAAAAGGAAAACTCGGTCTATCAGCAGGCTTTAAAGTGTTGTTAAGGTATTTATTTCACCTTGTAATGATAACAAAATAGTTGTCATAATGTAATTGTAATCCTCGTTCACGTGATGCTGCAGCACAAAAAGACTGCAGAATGAAAGGGATGGCCAGAAGTAAAAAAAAAACCTACAGTATGGCCACTGGCTCCACACTCAAAGTACAACTCTGTTCACCCCCAGGCGGTGAGGACCCTCTAAAATGAGAGGGATTAGTTATGGGATGGATTAAAGCACATCCTTCACTTCAGAGGCTAATCAAACATGTTCCCTCTCATCTTCCTTATCACTCCATCCTCGCTTGTTCTGTTTATTCAACCAGGACAAGCTGTTAGCTGACATTGACAGACATTGGTTGAAAAGGCCACACTCTGTGTCCCCTTGCATACTAACTAGCATGCATTACCTAGTTTCTCATTAGCATAAAGCTATAATAGATAAACAAATATGGGAACAGTGTTAGTGTTGCAAAGTCTGACAACAAAGGACATTAAGTATTAGAGCAATGCAGTTCATCTCTGTACTGTTTGCCTAAACTGTACAGCATTTTTGCAGGAAAATGTTTTCTGAAAAGTTGTAAACTTCAAACATATGGGTGTTGACAGTAAGCAAACAAGGAGGTTCCAAAGTGATACAAAGGATGTGAACACAGGGGCGCCCCTTTCGAACAGGCAAGGCAGACAACTGCTTGGGGCCCCGGACCAGAAGGGGGCCCCCAAATAAAGTAGATTAAGAAGGTCCACAGCAACAACAACATGACACACCCTTTAATGTAATGCAACGACATGTCGGGAAACCCCCTCATGGCGGCCCCATGCATAGCGTGCCGTAAAATACTGCTTCTCATCTTAAGTTATGTTGCCTTGCTCCGCTCCGGGGGGGGGGGGGCTGCTGTCGGCTGTGCGTGGTGATGAAAAGCTGGTTCGAGGGGTCCCCAGTGAATGTTTGCCTAGGGCCACCACCGACTCTAGGATCGCCACTGTGCATTACAGAAAGCCTCGCTAACTCAAAGCTCATTTTAATTCTCTGCTGTTTGTGTAATGGATTCTCCTTGCTAAGCAGGAGCTGTCTGACTGTACATTAGTTATATATGTTTAAAGAGGAAGCAAGAACAATTCATTAGTTAACAATTAGCAGTAAACAGGGGTGGAAATTAGATGGAACGCACCCCGGTGGAGTTTCGAGAGAACAATTGCACTGTTTGGGTAATGTCACTGTTAAAGGGTTTCTTTGCTATAAAACGATGCAGTTTATAAAGATCCCAATACTTAGGAATAGGAAAGATATTAACCAAACAGCAAGCTAAAAATGTTTAAACTACTAGAGCTAAAAAGATGGGTGAAAATACGCTTCTATTGCTTATACTATGATGTACTGTATGCACTATGATCAACCCCTTACCCATTACAAATAATCCATTTGAGTCAATGTTATAAAAAATACCCAATAATGTAGTTTTATGGCTCAATATGCCAATGAACCATCCTTTGAAAACAGAATCTCTAACACACACCATTGTAGTCTAAAGATTAAAATGGCTCCTTTGCTCATTGAACCTATAGTGTATTCATGTAATGGTGGTCTAAATGGTCCATCCATCCTAGTAATATGCCCTGCCCTCACAGAGCCATTATACACATCTTACATGCAGCATAGGAGGCTCTATACTAGTGTCTGGGTTTAAGTATGTCTGTCACAAGGCCCTGAGCACACCATGAGAATCAGTGCCATTTAACTCTTGTCTGATTACAAAAGTAATTGGATCATATTTGAAAAAAGCCCCCTGGTAGTCTGACCTTAAAGAGGGGCTGAAATATTGTTTGAGTATGGAGCTTAATGGTTCTGAAAGGCAGACGGTGATATGTTCTGCATGGTAAATATCCATCTCTCCATAACCATATTTACATGTGACTGGTCAATGCAATTCTGCGGGGAAATGAAGATGAAGAGGTATAGCTGCAGCGCCACAATGGAGTCAGGACAATATATCAGAGGGAACTGCTGGAGAGTTTTCATGTGTTACTGAGGATTATACTGCATTACATTCATTGAATTACCATTCAACGACTATTGAGGACTAAGTATTTGAAATAAAAGCTCTATTTACGTGGTATATTAATAATGTTGTTTTTCAGTTCTTAAGCTGCCAAAATCCCTGTGAAAAACAGAAGAATCCTCACACGGTGATCAAAGGGAAATTGTGCTAATCAAATATGAAACAGACACAAAAAATAGAAGTAGGTTTAGCGTCCCTATGAATACCATTAGAGTTCAGTGTGACAGAATTGTGTCTTTCTTCTTCTTTATTTCTGCCCCTACCACTAAACCCATGTCTGTGATCTGCTATTCTGGCACTGTGATGAGAGGGTATTATTGGAGCCATGATATTAAGTCGTCTCATTTTAGAGAGGCGGGCGCAAGTGACAGCTCTGAAACAAGCGTTTGACACTAAAACCGTCACTAATGCTAATTCCTGCGGTGCTCGTAAGAAACATTAATCTTTAATAATGACACAAAGGCCTTCTGTCGAGGGGAGGTGTTACTTCCTGTCCCCTGATAACCCCTGACAGCCACGCTCACTCACAATAAACACTATTTTCAATCAGGTCTGTAAAAACAGATGAAAAGGAAAGGGAAACAGGACATGTGTATCAGTGTTGTTGGGTGTGTGTGTGTCCATGCAATATTCATTGAAGGCATCCTTTTTCTTCTCCTCCAAAGCTTTATGCTCAGAAACAAGAAAATATTGAACACAAGATGAAAGAAAACACAAAAATGTATGGGAGTCATGGGTGGCTGGCATCAATTCACTTATAATTAAACACAAAATGGATTTGAAGTGTCTACTTGTGTCTCTGCTTGTGCCTGTGTGCGAACATTTGGCTGAAGATATTTATCACAGTGCAATATACCGGTCCAGCGAGACATTTCCATTTCAACTGAAGGGGTTTTGTTCAACAGAGAGTCTGGCATGGCGTGTGTGTGTGTAAATGCACGACAGCGAGCGAACAAGAGATTTAAAAAGAGAGCTTCAAACAGCAGTGAAATGAGTCAGAAGGGGGATTAGCAAGGGGTTATAAGCCTGTTGTAGGAGTTAGGGCCTTTTTAGCAGAAGGCAGCACTACAGCCAAGTCAGACACTGTGTTCTTCCCACACTCGGCTTCTCCTTATCATTGTTGCAGTACAATGACTGCTGCGCATGCCCTTGGTTAAAGTGCCAGACCCTTAACGAAGAGAGAAAAAATATGTGCTTTAATTGTTGAGCGCCAACCCCCATACAAATGCATGAAAAAGACAAGTACAGTCCGACAGTCTTATTGCACGGGTAAGACAATATGAAAGTGAAATGTATAATTTCCATTTACCAAAGCACAAATCATAGGAACAAAGCATGGGGGCTGTCTGTGTTGTATGTACAGATGAATGACACTCAGTCACAATCGTTAACCCAGCGAGACATGTGTCTAGCACATCATTGACGAGGTAAAATTACACCGTTGTCAGTGTTTATTCATGTTTAAAGCCCTGTGTAGAATGTCTATGAGGAAAACATGATTAATCTGTCTTGTTCTCATATTAGCCAACACAAGTAAGTTCCAGTTGGTTGCGTTTCCTACATGAACATGTCTGCAGACACACGTGGATGCTTTCATGCATGCAGTTTTCATATAAACGTGCATAAATGCATACAGCATCTCACATCTCCCGTTTCAGCTATGACATGATGTGGGTGTGACAGATGAAGGCAAAGAGCATTATAGCCCTCTCTGGCCAACACTCTGCATGTCTTTGGGTCTAGAGCCGAATGACTTAAGTACCCACTGTGGGATTGGCCTTTTCCCTCCAATTAGGCTTAGTTATTTTAGACATCTGCCAAAAAGAGCCGCAGCCCAGCACATACTGTATTTCACACTGTATAGGAGCTTGCCTGGTTGCCAAGATGATTTTCTCAGTGTCTGAGTTTATGGTGGTTATAAAGAATTGAAGTCAACTAAAAAAGTGACGAGCTCGTCAAAAACTGGACATTGATATAAGTTGATTATGAATGAAGTACTAGATTCTAATCTAAAGCAAGTGTGTTTCCTGTGTGATGACAAGATGAACCTAGTCAGGTGTTCGAACCATTTTCACATTGTCACTTTAACTTCAATGTGTGGACAAACGTCAAAGTTATTAACCTTCTGAAATGTGGGAAAAGGTTACTCAGATGCAGAGACATGACGGTGCATTTCTATTGAAATGTTCATGCATACAGTATGATGCAACTTCCTGCCAGGAAGCAGACAGGAATAGAGATGAGAGATCATTCCACTTAAATAGCAAACACACATACACACAATCACCCTGATACACAATCATCCTGATACACAATCACCCTGATACACAATCATCCTGATACACAATCATCCTGATACACAATCATCCTGATACACAATCATCCTGATACACAATCATCCTGATACACAATCATCCTGATACACAATCATCCTGATACACACATCCAAAGAGCGTTTTCAGATGAGATGTGGCTGTCAGCCAGTGGAAGATATTAAATATATTATAATGTATTACCTGCTGGCCCGGTTTGAACCCGGATTTTACTTTCAGATACTAGTCAAATAAAAATAAAGAAATTGTGACTTGAGCCCCAGTAAAAAGAAGTGGATATATTGTATATTGGAAATAAAGTAAAATGGAACGATGATATGTGGGAGGAACAGTAAAAGAAAACATCACTGGGAAATAATGAGATATTGATGGAAACGATCAGATAGCGAGTGGTTAAATCCTCTGGTTCCACCCACATGATTCCTGCGCCCTTGCTCAAACCGCACCCATCTTCCTACTCAACCTTCATTTTGAACGCAGCTACACACCACAAGTATTGCTCTTTGAACAGTTGTGACACTAGTAGCGACAAAATCAGTCAACAAACAAACAGCAGACGTACACACACCTGGCAAAGTATTCAAAACTGCTTTCGTGGTAGATCCAGCAAAAGTACACGTCTCAAGCGGCAGATTTTGCCAAGGTCGCACACACAGACTCATAAGGTGAAAAAAGCCAAGATACGAGCAGTTGCAGAAGGTAAAGAGATATGGTTTAGAAAAATAATTCCCGAAAAACCTCTTGATGATTATTCCCTCCTTGTCTTTACTGCCCCGACACTGTTTCTGTCCTCTATGCAGGTGCTGGGTTAGTGTTTTTTAATGAGCTAAGGATGACTTCTTTTTTTCCCGGTTCCTTTTATTAGACAGACAAATCCCACTATTAGCAAATATCGCATTGGGTCTCTAGAAACATTTGTGTTTTTGGCCACTTCAACAGTAAATGCTCACACACTTTCAAAATGCTTTGGCTAACGGTTAACTGCTTTACACTCCAGTCTTTAATACAACGGATTATACTCTTATTGAACACTGTTTAAGTCGAAAGGTTTCCACTTTTGTTTTTATGGATCACAATGCCGGAACTAATTCCTTCTGATAGGCTTAGGATAACAGCTACTTATGCAAAGAGCACATTCCTCTACCTATAATCCATACTTACTCTACTCCATTTTCTCTTTGGCAACCACCAATTATACATTGTTCATACATGGGTGTCCTTTATTGCCAAAGTGTTATTGCTTTATGGCTCTTGACAGACACAGGTCTTTTAGAACTAGGGGCCATATGTACACTGAACAAAAATATAAACGCAACACTTTTTTGTTGTTGTTTTTCAGGGACGGGTGGCGCAGTGGTCTGTGCGTTTGATCATCAGATCAAGGGGGCGTTGGGGAACTCCAGTTCGAAACCCACTCCCGCGCCACTGCGTCAGGCCGTTGTGTCCTTGGGCAAGTCACTTCACCCGAATTTGCTCCTGTGGGTATTGTCCACAGTAGATGACCATTACATGTATGATCTGTATGTGTAATGTGTATTTGTAAAGCGCTTTGAGAGTCTTTGATAAAGCGCTATAATAAATATAAGGATTATTATTATTTTGTTTTTGCTTCCATTTTTCATGAGATGAACTCAAAGATCTAAAACATTTTCTATAAACACAAAATAACCATTTCTCTCAAATATTGTTCACAAATCTGAAAAAATCTGTGATAGTGAGCACTTCTCCTTTGCCGAGATAATCCATCCCACCTCACAGGTGTGGCATATCAAGATGCTGATTAGACAGCATGATTATTGCACAGGTGTGCCTTAGGCTGGCCACAATAAAAGGCCACTCTGAAACGTGCAGTTTTGCTTTATTGGGGGGGTCTGGGGGGGTCGGAAAACCAGTCAGTATCTGGTGTGAGGGTTAGGGTTAGGGTAATGTTGTGAATCGAGTGGCCTGTGTTCGTCGTCCATAACATACGCCTGCCCATACCATAACCCCACCACCACCATGGGCCACTCGATTCACAACATTACCCTAACCCTAACCCTACCCCTCACACCAGATACTGACTGGTTTTCGGACCCCCCCAGACCAAATAAATAAAGCAAAAATGCACGTTTCAGAGTGGCCTTTTATTGTGGCCAGCCTAAGGCACACCTGTGCAATATGGTGGGATGGATTATCTCGGCAAAGGAGAAGTGCTCACTATCACAGATTTTTTCAGATTTGTGAACAATATTTGAGATAAATGGTTATTTTGTGTATATAGAAAATGTTTTAAATCTTTGAGTTCATCTCATGAAAAATGGGAGCAAAAACAAAAGTGTTGCGTTTATATTTTTGTTCAGTGTATATAAGCTATATCTCATTAAATTGACGTTTTCTGCCATTACCCTGATGAATCAAATCCCCTGCAACAAAGCATACCAAGAGGAAACCAAAAGAAGGGTGTCATTTAATGACAACACACAAAAAGGATCCATCACACCCATTTTGATCATAACCATAACTGACATGTATGAATCATTATGTACTCGGGATGAGAGCACAATCTGTTCCTGCGAATGAAGGCTACAAATCTGTTTAATGTGAGCTCGTTTTAAACTGTGCTTATGAGAGGGTGTCAATCAAAGTTCCGATCAAGGAATGGGGATGCGTTTGTCGGCCTATCAGAGCTCAGACTTGATTGGGTTCATGCTTCAGTCGTGTCATTATTTCTCTTAGAGGACCCTCAGATGAGTTGGATGGAAATGAGACAGGGAGGATGAGTGCCAAAAAAAGATTGAAAATGTAAAATGGATTAGTGGGAAAATAAAGAACCCAAATCTCTTTCAGCACCACGCCTCCAGCATTGGAGAACATTTGAAGGCTTCTTCAATACATGACGATTGAATCCACATACTGGAACTGAGTCACACGGTAAAATACAAATGTAAAGTTAATTAAGCAGCACAAGGCGATATTGAGGAGGAGGTTTTGTGATAGGGCTGGGGGAGTAGAGAGAAAGAAACAATGCTTATATTCAGCGGTTGAATAGTAAAACTAGTTAAGATGTTATTATTGAATTGTCAATGTAAAGGTGGATGTTTTAGCCATGTGTTCATTCATTTGAGCTTAAACTGGCTAACTATTTCAACTGAATATCAAATGCTTTCAGCTAGTCAACTACTTAAGGTGCTTATATATATATATTTATTTATGTAATACCTTGTTAAATTCAACATGTATATTTTCTACTTTTTTGTTTATTTCTAGTCTTTGAATTGTTATTGCACAATGCCATGTATTTGTATGCTGCTGCAACGCAAACATTTCCCAAATTGGGATCAATAAAGTACTATCTTATCTTATCTTATTGAAAGTTACATTTTAAATCCATTAGGCCTAATTCCAATTAACTATTTCAGCTGCTATGTTATATCGTATATTTCAAACTTTTTCTTTGGCTAGTTAAACATTTCCACTGTTTACGCTAACTTTCTCAACTGTTCATCCATTACTCTATAGACTAGCTTAGAATAGCTAGCTAGCTGATAATAGCTTATGCTATTTCTGTTTTTCTTTTAATTTGTGATATTTAATTTGTGTTACTTCTAGCTAGTAAACCATTTCAACTCCCTGGTTTTACTTTTAGCCAACCGTTTCAATAGCTCAATTATCTATTCACTTGGGCAAGTCAACTATTTAAACTGGCTATCCAATACTTTAAGTCAGTTCTCTTTTTCAGATGTAATCCATTTATATTGGCTAACCATTTCAACTTCCCTGCTTGCTTGCTAACAATTTTTCATAAACTCTCAATTGCAAGAACCAGTGTTGATGTCGAACAAAGTATTCAAGTTGATAGGCAACTCTTTTTTGTAAATGCATTGTCCAAAAGACAATAATCAATATAGTATTTACATCTAATCAATGTAAGGTCCTGTCAGCTGCATTAGTAGCCTACAGTTCCCCCCATGTGTGGCAGACTGAAAAACATAGTGTTACCGAAAAGGACATTTGTTCACCAGCTGACGTTTGAAGACAGTGAGAGACAGACAGAAAGACATGTGTTTGCAAGCTCAAGGACTTAAAAGAGTTTCAAAACCACGCACAGAAAACTACATTTTCAAAGACAGCCAGCTTGTAGCAGCCGGTCTGAAAGATGTTTTTTGACAAACCTCTAATGTAAGAAAGCTTAAGAAGGGAAACACCGCCTTTAAGCGTGTGTGCAGCACGATAACATCTAGTAAGGGAGTGACACAGCTAAGAGTAACAGGAATGGACAGCTATACACAGAGGTACGTGTGTGAAGACATGAGCACAGGAAAGCCTTTAGATGTTGATAAAAGAGCAAACACAAAGGCACCACACATCCCCACTTTCGCTCACAATGTTGGCCTCCTGGCTGAGTCATGAATTAATGGCTGAGATGAGCGTGTTTATGTGTGCTCAGTATACTGTGATGGGACCCGCTGTACTAACTAAAGTACTGTGGCTCCTCACATTTTCCTTCAACTAAGGACCTTAGCAAGCACAAAGGCATCAAAACACAATTGAAGAAGCTGAAGCAGATGGTAAAACTGAAGAGAAAGAAGAACAACAAAGACATCTGGACAGAGATGCGGCAAACTGACCTCCCGGGGTCACAAAAAAAAGAAAACAGATTCATATGCTCTGCTTCCAGATAATAATAAACCTTCCTCCACACGGAGAGAGACCGATCGAGGTGAAGGGAGGTTTAACTCTCATTGGAGATGCAAACAAATGTGACACTCTTCAGCTTTCACTATATGGAAAAGGAATACATGGAAGTGACAGCACAGAGAGGAAAGAACGGAGGTGAAAATGGACACCTGTGAGAGATATGTGTCTCTGACAGGCAACACTGGTGGAGGAAAACCGTAGAGAATATTTGTAAGACATCTCGATCTGGTATCTTGTTGGCCAAATTAGGTGTTAACGGCGGACGTGAAGGGAAAAGGAGATGGAGGAGTTACATCGCATCAGGAGCAAGTCCAGTAAGCTTGGGTTGGCTTCCAGTAAGCGTGCTACACTGATGGATCTGCTAACACCTTATTGCAGCGCAGCATGGCGAAGCCCTCTCACTGATCTTACTCCCCCTCTGCTAATCTATCTATCTCACAGAGACGAGAGAGAGCCTGTGGATGTATCGCCGTCCAATCATCCCACCACGGCTAACCGCAGTCAGTACCGAGGGGAAAGAAAAGAAGAAGTGTGAGAGGGAGAAATAGGTATCGATTTAATCAGATATACTGTACGGCTGTGAGCAGGTTTGTTCGTGCTCAGCAGCTTAACACCCTGAAATAGAGCGCGAGAAGGAGAGAGTTGGGGTTGTCGGAGTGTTTGTACCACCGAAAAATAATGAGGAGATGTAGCAGGGGTGATGGCTGCAAACAGAGAAAATGTGAAGAAAGGAAAGCCTTTTAGAAACGTGTACTCAAAGGTAGAATGTGACGTTGTGCATTGTGATCACTTCACTGCGGCGACACACGCCGTTAGCAGCGGTCTGCGCCAGAGGTGGGAAGTAGTGGAGTACAAATACTTCGTTACTGTACTTAAGTACATTTTTCTGGTATGAGTACTTTACTCCACGACTTTTTACTTTTACCTCTTACATTTCTAACAGAAATACCTGAACTTTCTACTTCTCTCATTTTCCAAACAGCTGGTTCCTTTAGTCTGAATGTGTGTTTGGTGCGTGATCATTATTATTTAGAGTCATTGCGTGCCTTGATTTGAACACGATCCGTGTATCCATCAGTTCCTGGTCTTCTCTAAAGAAGAGGGACCAATGGAAATGTTGTCATGTTGCCGTTGTTCAGCATGGAAACATTCATTAGCTAACAATGACATTATTGTTCTATTAATATAAAGGGAGGTCAGGTACTCTTTAAAACAGCTGCTAGTTATGGGTACTTTTTACTAAAGTACATTTCAAAGCCCATACTTCTACTTTTACCAGAGGATATTTAAACACAAGTATCTGTACTTCTACTTGAGTAAAGGATGTGTGTACTTGTGCCATCTCTGGTCTGCGCCCTCCATGTGTCCTTTTAGTTTATTATGATATTTGCCATAATTTATTTTGGTCATGATCACATTGTCTTTACAACTTTGGACACGGCAACATACATTTTCCAACGGGGCATGTAACATTCAGAATAAGAACGTTTGTAAACAAGTGAAACTATAAAATATATCTTGCCTTCAAATAATTGTATTTAAATGATTTTGTAGTCCTTATCATTGCTGCTGACGTCTATGGTAACAGCAATAACCTCTGTGAATGCAATCTAATTAGAAGTAGGAATAATACCACTACTATTACTATTATCCTTTAATCAAAGTTATTATATGTGATAGGCTACTGTGTGTGTCTGTCAATGTGTGTGTGTGTGTGTGTGTGGTGTGTGTGTGTGTGTGTGTGTGTGTGTGTGTGTGTGTGTGGGTGTGTGTGTGTGTGTGTGTGTGTGTGTGTGTGTGTGTGTGTGTGTGTGTTAGAGCTGTCTCCCTGTGGCAATATGACAGCCACATGACTGGTTGTAATTGCTTGCTTCACTCAGCCCAGTGAGGGGTTAATAATGCCAGTAGCCTCTTATATATGTGCCACCTTCTGCTGTCCAGCTCTGACAGTAGCTCTCACACAAGTTGGCCCTTCAAAACACACAGTGCACACACACACACACACACACACACACACACACACACACACACACACACACACACCACACACACACACACACACACACACACACACACCACACACACACACACCACACACACACACACACACACACACACACACACAGAGAAAGTCCTATCATTTCACTGCCAGGCGCTTGCATACACGCTCACGTAGGCAAATCCACAGTGAGAACCACACACCGAAACACACGCTCCTATATGCACTCTGTGATTCATGTGATCAGACCTGCACTCTCATTCGCTCGATAAGTATTTACAGCCATTTAACCTTGCCTTGAGGGAGAACAGACCACATGTTGAGTACAGTGAAGTCAGTCCTCAGCAGATTCCACAGCACATATCCACAGCTTTAGCAGGGTGTGTCTGCACACTTCATCCAATGTCTCCCATATCTCTATAGCGTGAGAACGTCCTATACTGTAGGTTTTTACAGGTTAATCTTCCAGTTGGAGGTCATTAATAGCGACTCATATTTCCTATATTTGCCATGTCATAAAAACCCTAAAAAGCCTTAATGGATGGCCCAAGCATTGGGATGACTTTGGTAATAGATTTAGTGGAGGAAAGAGCCCCATAAGCTACATTCTCATCCCATCTTAAGCTGTACAGGATTTAAACCACCATCAGCCACTATAATTCACCCATAATTATACTGGCCCTATATGTGTCGAGAAAGTACAAAGTGTCTCAGTTTGAGATGAGATACTTGATGATAATATCACTTTAGCGAATATATACTAGACTGTGTGATATTAATTTATTTGCAAAATAAGCATCTCAAAGAGGTGACATATTAAATGACCCTCCATCTTCAATATTCCCAACAGATGAACATTTTTGTGTGCAAGCAAATAACCCCTCGCTCCTAATTATAGAAAGCCTGGCTGCGTTTCGAATGTCATGAATTTGTATTACAAGACGTGTAAGTTTAACAAAGCATCATTTAGCAAATGAGATCAGATCCAACGGGGGACACTCACAACAACGGGCATTTTAACAAGATACTTTGATGTTTAACATACTGGGTTGAGAGTGAGTTCTGCTCCACTTCCAAAGGATACGTGCATGCAGAAACCATCTCCATTAAGAGACCCACCAGCCCGGTTCCCAAGCGATTGTGAGAGATTGGCAGCATCTAATTACATTACGGGTTGCTATTCCACCAAGTACACTGTTCTGAATCTCTCGAGTCTCCAGCGTGCTAGATTTAGGATCACCAGCTAAATTGGGTCCGGGAGTAAGGTGCTGATGGTGTGGTGAGAGGAGATTGGGCTGCTATGATACTGAAACCGCAAGGGGAATTAAAACGCTGCCAGGCTGCAAGCAATAAAACCTATCAAAGCATCACCGGGGATTTTCTTCTTCACTAGAGCACACATAGAGAAACTCATGTGATACTAATGGCTGATTTTAAGGTTCATGTGTAGTGACCGGGTGCAAGTGTACTAAAAAGCTCCAAATGTATCTAAAAAGAGATTATGTTTCAGATTATGCTGGTGAATCAGCTATACATGAACATAAAGAGGGTAAAACGTGTAACTGTCAAGTTGAAAGTGGATCCTATGGGAATATTATGTTGAACTTGATGGAGCCGTCCTGTTTACTCTGTATCTTATGTGCGTTTCGTTTCCACCCTGTCCTTTTAAGATCACAGTCGTCATATTCACTTCATTGTCAGAATCAACGGATTACACTAAGTGCCTCTGCGAGTCCCAAGCAGCAAGAGAAAAATGACATAGCAACAAAGAACTCCTCTGGAGAAAAGCACAGCTCAGAAAGTATTCTTGGATTAGGGAATCTGCAGAGCTGTAATTGTAACAGGACAAGATTCCATGTGTCAGAATGTGTCACGCTGTGTATATGTACTATGTGTTGCTACTTAGAGGGAACCGTGGTGTGTGTGTTTGACTATGCACATAGCGCAAAGCTCAGGAGGGAACTACTACATCAACATAGAAAAAAGGGACAAGATGCAGGGAACATGCAGTTATTTTGCTGCAGAGTTGGGGTCCTATGGAGAGATTGAATCACTTCAGTATGTAAAGTCCGATATTTTCTCGGTATAATAAACACGGTTAACATCAGGGAGATGATGTGAATTAGTGTCAACAACTGCTGCGATACAGTATGCACTCTAAGGTGAATTAGGTGTGTGCACATCAAATATCGTAAAAATATTTGAACAGTGGATAGCCACTGAGGATAACGGAGAAAAAGCAAACCATCTAAAACTTGAGCATCTTCTGGATTTGAAATGAAAAAGGAACAAACGTATTACTGATTAAATGGAAGTTATTTGATAAGAGAACCATTACTATGAGCTATGTTTCATGGCGGGGTTTTAAACGGATACAATTCCAATCCTCCACACGCATGGAAACCTTTTACCTCTAATTGTGCCATCTGCTGCTGCTCGAAAAGATTCTTTATGATCCTGCATTGAGGCTTCACTGGAGATATGCATTAAAAGATCAGGGCAGGGACACTCACCCTGTACTTTGTTATACTCCCAGAATAGCTTAACTCTTTGGATGTATGAGGTTTTGCAAGACCCCTAGGCATCTCATTTCAATTTGCTGAGGAACGGAGGATGATTAACAACTCATATTGCACTATGTGGCCGTTCTAGCTTCCAGTTAACACTCGGACAATTTGGTGAGGCAGTATGCCACGAAGCTTTAGCCTTATACTCGACCAAACAAACAATTCATTTTGGTCTTTTACAGCCTCTGTTTAGCGCAGACCAAACCACCTTCATGTCAGCAGAGCACACTCACAGGAGTGGTTTCAGCACAGACCAGATATGATGAAACAAATCAGAGCTCCAGCTATCATATTGGTGCTATTACTTTCTATAAACCACATGAGACACAAGGGGGGATGTCATTAAGGCTCAGTTTATCTGTCAGACCAATTGGTGAGAACACAACATGCTTTAACTTGTTCACAGAAATCCTGCGTGCCACACAACATTGCATGTGATCCACACAAATTCATACTAACACTATTGATAACTTTATACTTGTGAGATTTGCTACTGTTCATCTACACATTTTGACACTTTACTGACGCTAGCCTAACCCAAGCTCTGCAACAACACTTAAGTCTTTAATATTGGTGTTCCCACTTTTAGAGATTTAAATAATGGGGATATTTTGAATAAATGTTGAGCTACTCCTAACCTTCAGATGAACCTTTCTCATTTGCATTAACAGTGAGCAAAAATACAAAATGCTTGCAACATCTTCAAAGGATTTAAGTCAATTGGGGGAGGCGCGTTTAGCATAAAAAACGTTGGCAAAACATCCGTTCAAAATCTCACATAACTTGTGTAGTAGACAAGTGTCATACATCTAGAGACGTATGCTCAATTCATGTATTATTGCTGAAATGTTACCATTCTGCATAAACAGTCTCATGTTTGGGCAGGTATCCTAACGGTCTGTGCAACTCTGAAGTGCTTTAAATAGTCATTTCTTAACACTATATCATATTGGTCTCAACGTTTCTGTGTACACATATAAACAGGACAGATAAACCATATTAATGAAGAACACACACTCGGGCCATTGAGGGAATGCCTTCATGCTGTATGAGACAATAGGGCAGTATTTCAAAAAGAGCCCAGTGGCCTCTCTCTCCAAGTTTAATTACAGTTTTGGCCTCTGCAACCCTCCCATTTCATTTACCTGTCTAATTGCTGTGATGCTAGCAGGAGGCCGCATGATGACACAGCCTCTGCTCTGGTCGCGTTGTTTAGTGTGGAGACGGTAAATTACACAAGGCATCTGTGAAGGGTCCTCAGTCCCGCTGTGAAAGACTCATATTCCTCTATGGTACTCCATGAAAATCAGAGTCATGTTATTAACTGCAGTAACTCATTTCGAGAAGTTGCAAGCCCGATTTTCTTTGCAGAGGTTGTTTTTTTTTTCAATATGCTCAGTTTCCCTTGAGAAGGTAAATAATGAACACTGCAGCCACAAAGGACTATATCCATAATAGACTCATGAATGTGCTTTAATTAAAGATGACTTCTTAAAAGTTTTAATACCTTTACCTGCGACGACCATTCCCATTAAACTTTCCGGACTTGCTTTCGGAAAAAGAACCAATGGTTTTGAACACTAAGCCTATTATATGTAAAGCCTGCTATTGTTATTAAAAAGACACCAAAGCAAATCAAACTTGACCGATAAGGACACCATAACACCATGCCATCACACTTAATCCCATGGTTTGTGGAAGAGTAGCGGTTTCTCCCAGATCAAAATAACCATTTTTTCCCCTTCCCTGCTGCTGTTGGATTTATATTTGCTGCTCTCCACCTTCTCTCCACCCGTGCTGGGAGAAAACCTGTTTACGTCCGGCTCCATAGGAAATGTGATGAAATCTGCCCTTTACTTGTGTTATATATATAGTGGAATTTAAAAAGGTGGCGTAAAATCATTATTTGTATATAAAGATTCTAACAGAAGCATCTAGGCCCAGATTTGCTGCTACAACTGAGACAAAGATGTGTCAGGCACATTTTCCCAGCTTCCCCATGCTATGAAGAAGCCTGTGACTCCACTTGATGAATACACAGAGACAGCGACAAAAGATGATGGTCCAAAAGGGAGACACAAGAGAACAACGAAAGCTCTTGGTACGTTGTTAAATTGGGCCATCTGAACGGTCACAAAACCCCAAAAGCCAGTCACAAAATCCACAGTTTGTGTTTTTAAAGCCAACATCTGTCCTCCCATGAACAATAGGGACACATACACTTGATGTTGGTTGCCAAGAGAGACAGACTGCAAATGCACTAAAAGGGAGCAACAGAAAAAACCCAAAACCACAACCCTCCAGAAAGCTCCTCCACACATCACACCACTGCCTGTCTGCAACACCCTGCACTGCAGCTCCAGGCCCCTTGCATGAGTTGAAATGTTGTAGTGAAGTGAATGGAAAATGGAACTAGAAATGTGCTATTTCATATACCTAAGTGCACAATTTAGCTGCACTTCTGAAGCCTTCTTCCCAGGCTGTGTCAATGTTCCACTAGATCTACCAATCTAACAGGTTGTGTAGTAATAGTTGGAGTGTACCAATCCTGACAATAGAGATGGATTTGTACCAAGCCTTAAAAGGTAATTCAGCCATGGGGGAATTGTGGATACAAAGAATGCATGGGTCACAACAAGTACACTCAATTGTGATAAATAGTCCATTTAACAACCTTGATTCAATACAAAATCTGCCAAATATGTCCAAAGCTGCTAGAAATCTCTTTAGGAAATATCTTAGGTTGAGTGCAAAGCTATTTTCTAAACCTTGTTTTTGATTAAAAATCTTTCTTGAGTGATGACAACTTCAAGTTTAAAAATATGACAAATATGGGGGTATGGAGTTAAAAAGAAATGAACTAACCAGCCCTCACACTGGTCACAAGTTATCATTGATTGTATGGGCTCTAGGCTATATTAGTTTGCTACTATCTTAAAACATGTCAAAATCCCAAACTTAAATGTCAGCTGAATTGTGGGAAAAGTAGGCGGAAGGCTGTGACAGGGAAGAAGAATGTGGAGATTATAAAAAAACAACATTGCTGGTTGAGTTGCATACATTTTAGTCAATTGTTAGTTTCACCATGTTAGAGTGCAGTTCTAAATTGGTGCAGTAATCTGGATGCTGACAATTGTTTTTCTTACACTTCCTACTTCAAGTCTCCTTTACTGAGTCCATTTAACAGTAATCGAGAACTACTTCATTAATATATGCAGACTTTTATTCACTGTGGAGAGCAACATTAGCATGCAACTTTCTTAGCGCAGTCTAAAGCTATTAAAGTAAGACCTCTGACCGTCTCTATTTACTGTTCACCTTTTTTTTCTCACTCTGTAACAATCAAGTTCAACAGAATTTATAAATGAGACGTTGAAGAATGCATATTAGCCTGTGCAAACAAACACATGGACTCACACCGAGAAACACAAGCACAATCAATCTCCATTAATCACAAGCCCACAGTTTTTATCATGTACAGAAAACAAGATTATACAGTATGCACCACAGGGATTTAGATAATTGTCTCCATGGCAACTCCGCACCGTCAAATGTCCACACCTGCCAAACTGTGATTCTACCCAGCATGCCTCTGGGCTGGAAATCCACCTGTCCACTTTGTTTCATCATAAAAATATACACAAGCTGTAGTTTTGACAAGCCACTGGACCTGAGGAGGGTGTACACACACACACACACACACACACACACACACACACACACACACACACACACACACACACACACACACACACACACACACACACACACACACACACACACACACACACACACACACACACACACACACACACACACACACACACACACACACACACACACACACACACACACACACACACACACACACACACACGGATAATTGCACATGCATCATACACACAGACTTGCCCGGAACTAATGAAACATGAAAATTGGCAGCACGTAAAATTCACAGCATGTTACTCCCTGAAAGTCACATTTTGTTGTCTCAACCTTTATTCAAACAGGCGAGCAAAGCATATTCTAGTGTCCAGCAGGGTGAGACTCTTCTGGTTACAAAAAACAATGGCAGATTGTGAAGAAGTTTATAAGACAATGACCCTACTTCTCACTTGATGTATTAGCTTGCTAGCTGCAAGTCTTTTTTTAAAACAACATGTGGTCCTTGTATGTTGAAAGTTATGGTTGCATTCAAAATAATTAAGCGTATAATGGACATTGTGTTTGACAGGTCATTGTGGCGCAGTGCTAGTAGCAAAACGTAAGGTAATAAAGGCAATTTTTTCTCAATTAAAGCAACA
Organism: Gymnodraco acuticeps; assembly: GCF_902827175.1. Classification (NCBI taxonomy): domain Eukaryota; kingdom Metazoa; phylum Chordata; class Actinopteri; order Perciformes; family Bathydraconidae; genus Gymnodraco; species Gymnodraco acuticeps. The sequence continues at coordinate 2,726,087 of NW_022991064.1, read as the reverse complement.
CTGATGATACATTTTGACCAAAGGAAAGAATATAAACTTCATTGAATAAACTCTAACCTGAAAAGCTACACATATTGCAGCTACAATAATATAACCCTACCGTAGGGCCAACTTCTGTGATATTTCACCATTTCCCACAACAAGGTCTTAGATGAACTAAACATCGTATTTGCCAAGCCTAGACTCGCAACACTGGACACACACGCACATGCACAGATCAGATCCCATTAGATCACACCACAAAGGAGTCAGGGGGGCAAAGCTTTCCACTGGTTGGCCCGCAAACACGAAGCGTCCTCCTCCAGGAGCCGTAATGGAGGCCGATGGGTGTCACAGCAGATGACAAGGCCAATGTGCTAAAGCAAATGAGTATTCGCCCTCTGATGCAAACTTAAGCAGTGGGACTAACCGCATGGTTGTGCATGAGCAAATCTGTATTTCGGTAGGTGTCGGGAGTATGGACATCTTACATTACATAATAAGAGTAAGCAAAAATAAGAATTAGGTGACAACAGCAAGTGGAGACAACTAGAGACATAAAAAGGTGAGAGAGTTCAGTAAGTTGCTGAGATGCAACCAAAGAAAAAGCAATCATGAAAACATTATAAGTTTAGGCGATCCTTGCAGGCCCCCACTGTAATGCGCTATAAAATAGCAACTTTAGATGCTCTAAATCAATACAATCTGCCAGCTCCTGCTCTTTCTCCGTCCCCAAGGGCCACACATTATGAAAAACATTACATAAAAGCCAAATATTACTGCTGGGATGCAGTCAGTCACATATAGGTGTGTGCAAAAACAAATATCCACACACACACACACCAGGTATAAAGCTCAAAAAGCTCAGTCATTGTCTAGCAGAATCTCCTGGTTCATCTTTGCACAGGGAGAATTATTAACTGTTCTCTATGGTTGTATTGTGGCAGTTTCTTATCTCTCGTGCGATCAATATTAATCAGAGATGTGAATTATCCCTGCAATTCAAGGCAATTAATTGGTTTTGTTTTCTCTTCCCCCCTTATCCTCCTGCAACCCCAACCCCAATCTATTCTCAATGAGGCCCCATCCTTTCACTTAACTTGCCAAAAGGCTTAATTAATTGTAGAGAGCGAGTCTATAGGGCTGGGTTTTTTTTGTTTCCTGTTGATTTTATTTTAGCCTTAGCCTCTGCCAAGCCCACTCATGCTTATAGAGCGCACAAAACAAAATGGCTCTCACTGCAAATATTGACACAGTCACCCGGGGCCGAGCCAAACGAATGCTGCCCCACTGACAGAGGCATCTGCGACTCCAAATGGAGCGTGGCAGAGCATACGAAGTAGGAGGGCACCATGTATGACGCTGAGGAGGGCACAAGAGGAAAGTACTTGCCCTTTGGTAATATTTCACCGATGATCCCTTTTACGTCTCCATATTATTTCCCTACTAAGACATTTTAGCATGATGGTGTATTATTCACTTTGAAACCCAGACCTTCCATAGTTCATTTAGGTCTGTCAGGATAATTACTTTTTTGGTCGGATATATTGAACGTCCAAAGAAATTGTAATTTTGAGGCCATGTTTTGCCACTGATAATGCATTTCAACGAGAAGTAAACTCTTATTTATAAAGTATATCCAGACATTGGAAGTGAAAATGAATAAAGCGTTGATAAAATAAAACCACACAATAATACAGAAAATAGACTCATGGGCCCTTTCAACCAATTATGTGCCATGTCTGCTGTGCCGAAGTCTTTCAACGATAAGCCCTGCTACTTAATATGGCACCATGTTTGGCAAAACTATTGGTAACCTTTTATGTAAAACATAATCAGACCATGGTCATATAACATAACATATTTCATTTGAGAGGCATAATCTCATTATCTTTTCTTCTATTTTTCCTCTTCTCGCCAAGCCGTGGCCAAACTAAAAGGACAAATCATGAAACCATTCAAGCCATTAGGATAATATCTTAACAAGGAACACTACAATGTATACATATCTAAAGAATAAAAGAAAAAAAAGATATGATAAGGAGGAATGGAGAGCAGGAAGCTTGTTAGTTAAGGCCAGTGAAGGGGAGTGTGTGTGTTTGTGTGTGTAAGGGGGTGTCAGAGGAACAATGGCCCAGCCAGGGTGCAGCGATCCAGGCAAGACCGAGCTGTCGCATGGCCCCTACTCCATATGCACTCTTTAGACAGCATGCACACACACACACACACACGCGCACACACACACACACACACACACACACACAAACATGTGCCACTACCCCTTTGAGCACTGTACGCTTTTGCCCATCAGTGTTGCTAGAGTGAAAATGGGATGTGAAATAGAGAGATAGGTGAGACGGGTGTACAGCATGTGTGTGAGAGAGAAGGAGGAAGATTTTGCATTGCCACCATTAGTGCATGACATGTGGGCGGATATTGAAGATGTTATTCGTATCACAGGCCTAATAAAACTGCCACAGATCTGGGTGCTTTCCATACATCTTCAGCTGATATGTGTCACACCATCATTTGCTTTGCCAACAGCTGAACAGATGATCATTCATTGATGAAACGGTCAATACACGCAGACTCATTTCTCAGTAACCTTCCTGCTGTGCTTTGACCCATTTTATTTGTTTAATATGTTTTTTTTCAGGTCTCATTCACATTCAAATCTGAAATGTTTCAAATCATGTGAATGACGTTTATATTACATTTAAGGGAGGACTTTTCACGACCAGATACAGCTATGCATTTATGCTACATTCATATCCGACACCTGCATGGGATCCAAAAATGATACACCTCTACACCTCAATAAAGAAAATACTTCATTTATCTACATGACATCTTGCAATGCTGATCAGCTTTCAAACAACCTTGTAGTGCCATCTGAGCAGTACGCATCTGAATGTAACACATCACTTGATATCATTCAGAAAATCCTGCTTGGAATCACAAGGAGCTCCCTGAAAAGAGGCTCTAGCTAAAAGGAGATCTCTGGAGGCCGGGGACACATGGCCTCGGCCAGATTGTCAAAGAGCACGCCAAGCAGAGGGCTTTGCTTCTGTAACCACTCCAAGCTAAAGAAAATAAACCACAAACAGAAAGATGGCAGATATGCTCCCTCAGAAATATGACACCCGGTATCATTCGTATAGTCGTATTGCCATAGAACTGTATAATCAACAAGCTAATGAAGTTTGTTGTCTAGAATAATGTATATATTTATTATTGACCGCATTCATACAAAATGATTGTTATAACAATATTTGCTTTCCATATTTATGGGCTTTGGCCAGAAAGACAATACATAGATGTCAATATGATATCAATGATAAATTGTGGACCACTCATATCTAGTTGAAGGTCTAATACTTGAGCCGTCAGGAACGATCACAAACAAATGTTTTACAAATAACAGAAAAGCACATTTTCTCAATAGCTGCTTTCACACCAAGTACTTTGCCGTACTTAGTGCACAGCACTTAGTGCCAGCTCTTAGTACCCCCATGGAACACCATGGAACAACTTCACGGCGTATACTGCCACCCGAAGTCCCCGGCCAGAAGTCCCCGGCCAGAAGTCCCCGGAGTTGGGGACTGGCTTCAAGCTGCTGGGACTCCCAGCAGCTTCTACTGAAGCCTTCCGAGTAAATCGCCAGAACGCCGACACCTCCTCATCTCCACCGCTCCCATGTTTTCTTTTGTGTTGCCATAAGTTATTCTCTCTCCGTTGGTTCGCAGGGCTAATGCTAATGCTAATAATGCTAATGCCAGCAAATACAATGGCGGCTTCACAAAACTTTTCAGAGTTTTACGGGGCGTGGTTTGCAATTCGCCCAGCCAATCGAAATTGGTACTTTTTTCTCCCCAGGATAGTCCCACCTCTCTAGCAGGCACGACAAAGGGGGGTAACTAACGGAACTAAACGGGAAAAGTACGGGTAAAAGTACTCCGGTGTGAATACGCCTAATGATCCCTGATAATATCTGGCCTTATGGGTTTAACGGTGATCATTTACCAGGTTTAGGGTTATCCATCCCATATCCAATAGAGTTAATGAAGTATTGTTCGAAAAAAAAATAGTTAAAAAGCATTGAACACCAACCCTTTTTTTTTTAATAGAACAATTACCTGCCTTCATAACCCATGGAGCACGCTGTCAACAGGCACCCAAATAGTGTTGCTCTAAAAAAATGATTGTGATAAGTCTCTTAAAGGTAAATTGTGTCACATTCTGTATGAGTAGCCATAATAAATCTAGATTATATGTAGCTGTCCTGTAGTTGCATAACCAAGAGCAGAACCATTTTATCTGGAAGGAAGAAAAAAATATCATACCACCGCATCTTTGCAAAGCGACGTTCTGTGAGCAAATTAGTCCCCGCTTTGCATGTTCTCAGGATGAATCTGATACAGATCCTCTGAGTGGAAACCATTAGCAAGCTTGGGAGTTTAAATGGCAAATTATACTATGTTAGAGTGAGAGACTTACTGAACCAATGGCTCCCTCCCACCCCCTGTCCTCTACGCAGCGGTGTTAAAAAGGAGCCTTCTCTCACATCTAACTCATCAGCCATCATCCAAGCTTTGCTCATCTCTGCTAAAAGGGGACACGGCCCTGCCGGCTCCATTAGATCCGACAGCAGCCTGGAGAAATAAAACAAACGAGGTTATTCACTGCGTCTAAAAAAAATAAAAGGAGTGAAAATATTCGGGTTATTCACTGCTCACAGTCAGGGAGGAGACATGGCTGCACAGAGAGCTCTATGGAGGTATAGTCACGTTTGCTTTAATGATGTAGGGTAAACATGAATAGTGTTGTTGTGACTTTCTTAATAAGCCATCACATGCTTTCTTTTTAGAACATGATTATACCGGCTAAATCTGACCTGCTAATCCACATCCTAAATGGTGCAAAGAGACAGTCACTGCTCATGAATCAGTGTCCCTGTTAAAGAGCCTCCACCAGTTCACCCACGGACTGCTGTAGCAGAGCTTGACTCAGTGGTGAATAAGTGGGGTGAAGAAGGAAATTGTGAAACATGCCATATGGCTATATGGAATACAAGCATCGAGGTTGCCTCTGCCATGTGTGTCACTTCCCATTGTTAAAGTGGTTTGATAGTAGGGAGTTTGTTTTGAGATGCGTGCGGAGGAAGCGCACACACTGTAAACTCAACAGATGGGTGGAGGAAGAGAGACGGAGGAAGAGAGACAGAGGACGCTCGGAGGCTCCTTTGCACTCCCGTTGTCATGCCGGTTCATCGTCACAGGAGCAACCTGATCGCCAGCGTTTGAGGAGCAGTTTTTCTTAGACTCTCGATAAACTCCCCCACATAGTTATGAATCTACTAAAAATAACTCCGAAAAGGCTGGGAGCAGGTACCAAGAGGCGACACTGCGGCAGACGCACTCCACAGCCAGAGGCTCCCGCTAATAAACCGGACCTCAGTGCGTGATCAGGTAGCTTTCAAAGGGCTTTCTGTTACGTCGTGAGATGCCAGTACGGATGTAAATCAAGCAGCCCCCTCTTTCAATCTCCACTGCACACTCACTGGCGTCTTTGGTACATCCTGGCTCTTTAGCATTCATCGGCAGAAGGCACCCACTCACCCAGGCGCACAGGCGGGAAGAAACATTGCAAAAAGCACTCTGACCAAATGTTACAGATATGCGTGAAGAAGGCATTCTGCCGACCAGAATCATTTCCTGGCAGTGTTGAAAAGGCTTAAGTGCGGGTGGAGCAGCTCTGATTCAGAAATGTAATTCTAAACTCAAAATGGCATCGTGGCAAACCCCCAACGAGGGAAGAGAACACCATCATTGTGTGTGTGTGTGTGTGTGTGTGTGTGTGTGTGTGTGTGTGTGTGTGTGTGTGTGTGTGTGTGTGTGTGTGTGTGTGTAGGGGGCGGCGGACATGAGCATGTGAAAGTGTTGAGAGAGACGAGTCAGTAAAGGTGGAAATAAAAGTGTTTGAGCAGGCTATGTGCGCACAATGTGCAGTGTGTGCGTGAGTGTGTGTGTCGTATTGGCCATTGCGCAAAGTTACAGGTCTGCCAGCGGCTTTAGAGGCAACCATACAGCTGCCTGTGTCTCCCACTGAGAGATTCAGCATGCAGGGGCTACTGCTGTCCACCTGTGTTCGACTAATGGGCTGTAATTCAACTGCTGAGATGTATTTGGGGATTTTCTGTGACTGGTACTTCCGTAGCCTACAGGTTCACAGATATCTCATCCCCGCGGATAACTGCCGATACACTTCAGTCTTGAAACAGCAAAACTAGGGGAAATGATGGTCCAATTCCCCCTTAAATCTATGCGTCAGATAATCTGGATTTCATTTCACTCACTGATCTTTTCACAGGGATGTCATTAATCAAATACATAAACCGGCAGGCTGCATTCTGGCGCAAAGACTCAGTCAAACGGTTTTACAGAGATGTTGAGTTAAAAAGACGAAATGCATTACCTGATCGCTGTCAGCAGTAGTTATTTGAAGCGAAGGATATTCCCCGATCGGTTCCGTGGATACAAATTAAGTTTCCCATCCATGGCACGTCTCAGATGGAGAGGGAGACTATCATTCATTCACCCTCGCTGTTGCGCGGATTCTTCTCCCCACAAATGTTCTCTGCGAGGCATCCCACTTCTGCGTCTCCAAAAAAAAACAAGTGTAAAAAAATAAATAAATGAAAATAAGGAACGATCGCTAAGGACATGAAATCATAAAGTAGCCATAGATCAAAAGAGAAAACGGAACAGAAAAACGCAAAATAAAAAGGCAAGGCGAGAAAATTAAAAGAACAGGACACGTCGCTTTTGTAGATGTCCAGTTTTGTTCAAAAAATAAATCCACGTCATATAATCTCCATGGTTTTGCGCATATAGACACGCTGTATAATCCAATGCAATGAGATGAGCCACTCACAGGCAGCAGCACCGCAGCAGCAGGGGCTGAGTGGGATAACGGATTTGTGTTCTACTGATGCCCGGTACTCCAAGTCCAAGGCAGCTCTTCATTTGAAGCAGAGGTTGTAACAGAGACAACAAGGGAGGTAAAAGGTTATATATTCAGAAATTAAAAAAATCTTACTCCGTCTATTCTGTCCTCTTCCCTGTCATATGGTGAAATGTGTCTGTGGCTCTCGCCTGCTCTGGCATTTGGGATGTGTATCCACAGGCAGCGGCTCACAGTCGGGCATCTGGCTCCCCTGCAGTCGCTTCACAAGCGGAGGACAGAGATGCGCGCCCTCGCTGCCCTCCGCCAGGGATCCGTCAGGCGCGTTCACAACGAAACTCTTCCTCCACTAACATCACCCGTAGTGACGTCAGCACGTGCAGTTTCCAAATACAGAAAGATCACATGTAAAGTATACTATCCACTTTTCAACCTATATGGACCACGTTTACCTGTTTGTCTGTCATCAGTCTAGGCTACTTCCAAAGTATTTATCATGTAATAGTTGGTTTAATAGAGCAAATAAAAGGCTTAACATTTTATTCAAACCCTATTGTAAGGAATTAGCATCCAATTTACACATCTTTACATAGTCAATAAAAAAAAGATAGTGTTTTACGATATAAACAGTATGTTCCTGTCAGCTCTTCTGGGCCTCTACCATAAGTCTTATCAAATGTAGAAAATATTTGGCTCTATTTAGACTTTTCATATTAACCCTGCATTAAGCTAAAAAGCCAATTCCTAAAAATAATAATTAAAAACATGCAATTATGGAATTGTTTTCATGGCTTCAGATTTCGTGCTTATATAACATTCTCTAACAGGTGATGAGTGTTAAGGTGCATTGCTGCATATATTATAGTCAGGATGAGTTCAAGTGCGGGTCATTATTCAGCTCAAGAGCTTCTTTTGAAGGATTGAAGATTAACAACAGTCTATATTTTCCTCCTTCATTTATTCTGCAGTCTTCGTAAAGTTCTACAAATCCATCCATTTCAATCACGATTACTGTCATTAAATTACTTTTATAATTAGATGTTTATACTCCTTTAACCTCAGAAGATAAACAATGTTTATTTTGCTACGAGCAGACAATAGGCGCTACATTTGCAGTCAAAGACAGAGGCACACTGTGTGATTAAATGCAATGAAGTCTGTCTCTGAAGTTCCAAAGTGGACCCTATTACTTTCACAGCACAGATTTGAAAAATTGCTTAGCATGGGACTCAGTGAACACGGCGGCAGATGATACAGAGAAAAAATAAGCTATCAGGGACTGTGTGTGCCAGATAACAGCGTGTCAGATCCCTGTGAAACTATGCACATAAAAATGACTTCAAAAGTGAGGAAACTTTTTTAATTCCTGCACATTATGTAACTTATTACATGGCTAGATTTCTTTGAGTTTTCACATATTTAATTAAATCTAAATAGACTTTGGTTTAAATATCTGTTGTTTTTTGTAACTTGTTTAAGAATACTGACCGACTGACTATGACCAAACGACAAAAAGAGTATGGTGTACAAAAGATAACTAGGGATGGAAAGCAGATGTGCAAATTATGATTTGTTTTCAATGTATCCTACTGTACAGTTCTTGTTAGCGACTTTCTATGAGTAATTTGCAATTTGCCTAAAAGGATTCAAATTTGTGGCTTCCCAAATTGGACCAAATGAAAGCACAAAACAGATCAAAAGGGAGAATGTCTATAATAATCATTTATTAATATTAGAATATGCCATCACAAGGAATCGTGGCACATGTATTGATAAAAGGTTCTCCACACCTTTAATTGCCTTACTCTCTGCCAGGATTAGTAGCAGGCACAATACAGATAATGCCCAAATGTACCCTGAACATGTCTTGCATGTTATGCAGAAATCACTCAAACATAACATGCTCACTTCTTTATACATCAACCAGTTGCCAAGACAACATTTGAGACCTTTATTTTTTTATCAATTATTTTGCAAACTTTTTGGCACACACAGAATATTCACATTGTCAGAACTATTAACCCTCCTGTTGTCTTCGGGTCAAATCTGACCGATGTACTACTTTCATCAATCATAACTTTTTTGTTTTACATTCGACTGCATTAAGGCTTTATGATATCCTTCACAGTAGACATTTGAACATATACAATTGCTGATCACCACTTTCATTGCATTTTGGATGATTTAGTCAACTTTGTAACACCCATGGTGTTCCGCCATAAAGAAAAGGAATTAGTAAGCATCCGGATCAGATAAAACACACACACAAATACACACAAACAAACACACACACACACACACACACACACACATACTCTAGATGTGTCCCCCCCCTTATGTGCCCAATCCCCCCATGTCAATCACACCTGGCACACACAGAAACATTTGACACATTTCCCGCTCTTATGTGCCCATCCCCCCACATGGATCACACCTGTCACACGCAATACATGTTCAGTGTCTGTTCTTTGTATATTTACTGCAGTTTTTCATGTATACCAGTAGTCTGATACAATATGTACAGTTTGAAAGGGTGTTAAATTAAATTTGGTGATGATTAATGGTTTTTGTGTTAATGTAATAGCAGTTAAAACAGGACCGGTCAAATTTGACCGTGAACACCAAAGTAAGGGGGGGGGGGAAGACAATAGGAGGGTTAATGTTTCCCTGTGCTATTACAATGGGGAAGGTTGACAGGAGCTAGAAGCATATCTACAATGAAAGTAAATCTGGTCTAATAGATATGGTCTAATAGTCCTACAGCACAATGCTCCAAATTATTTCTATTAGACTACAGTCATTCATATGGGAAACTCTAAAGATAATACATAAATAGTGTTCCACTTACTTAATTGGACTCATGCTGAACCTATTTCTTGGACTAAATGGACCTGTGCCCGTCAAGAAGTTAATGTTTTGCTCTAATTGCCAACAGAATTGAGGGAGAAACACTATTGGTCCAATTTTCTACAAAATGTGGAAGAGTGTAGAATGGGCCATGGGAAACCCCATTCATTTCATTCAGGGAATCATACAAACAATATGTTTTACTTTCACTAACATATCTCACATGAATGGCCTGTTCATTTACAACAACTCGGAAACAGCCATCAATGGCTTGCTCAAAGGCTCGAGAGTCTGTTGATGGCTGTTTCCGAGTTGGAAATGGACTATGCTGAACATGTGTTGTACAACACATGTTCAGCATAGAGTCACGTCTGCCCACTGCCCCTCTAATTGTATATAAGGCCTAAAATATTCATATTAAAGTCAGTTTTGAGAACCATTACTGTTGTGTGTCTGTAGAACCATCGAAAACATTGGAATAACTGTAATGTTGGGCTTTATGAACGACTGCCTGTTCTCCTTATGCTTCCTGGTTATACTGGCTACCTTCTGTGAAGCTAAAGTAGTGACATAAGAACTGGATGGAATGTGGAGTATGCCAAGTTGGTAGTGATTTCAGCACAATGGTGAGCTCCTATAAGCTTAGAGATCATGGTTTTAGTGAGAAACACACACAGACAGAGGAGTTCTCTTGCACACAAAACCCTATGAAGATTTCAGCACCATGGAGAGCTCGGTCAGTATCTCAGAGAGAATAGAAGGTGATTTGGAGCCTATTTACACACACACACACACACACACACACACACACACACACACACACACACACACACACACACACACACACACACACACCACACACACACACACACACACACACACACACACACACACACACACACACACACACCACACACACACACACACACACACACACACACACACACACACCACACACACACACACACACACACACACACCACACACACACACACACACACACACACACACACACACATTAAAGTTAGTTCCAGGACAGCACAGATATTGAGAGCTTCTTTGTAATTTATATTGATGAGATTTTTGTAGCTCTGCACTAAACATTTTGCCCTTGAAAAAAAGCAGAAAAGAAACAAAGATTATTAAGAACTCCATTGGATAATAATATCCTTTCATGCTTTTCTCGCATTTCAGAGATGTAAGCTCTTCTGTACAAACACAGCATCTCTTTGCTCATGTTTAATTAGCAGATGGCATTGTCTTCCATCTGACTGTGGATAAGCCACACCTTGAACATTGTCAACGACTCAACAGCATATGAACAATTATTTCCCCGAGTTTCACGAACCATGATTGGAAGAAAACAACCTTTTTCTAGAACCCTACACTTTCTCAGCACCGAGCCTGCTCCTATGCATGGTGGCCATGCTTCAGAAAGCAGCTAGGTCAAGCTTTGTATTGTCCATGCAGCTGCATAACAGATATGGTGTGTAGGTAGCACGTACAGTATGTACACTTCAGCACAAGTCAATGAGGCAGCTTGACCTGATTAGAACACATCTGCTGTGGCCAGAGGGAGTGCTCCTGTACAAACACTATAGGAAGAACTAGTAGAAGAAATCATCAAAGCAGATAACAACCTCAATGAGGTAATAAGATGAAGAGGAGGAATCATCACTTTGGGGTGAACTGTAACTATGTTTTTTTGCTGCTTGATAGATACTGTCCAAATAAACACATCTAATCCCACTGTCCATGTGCTGCTTCTAGTGCCGTGCACTTTGCATTTAGGTGTTGCTGCTTGCATCTTTTCTAAAGAACCCTTTATCCAAACAACTTCAACGTAACACTCGACCCTGCACTTCATTGTGTCCTTAGCAATAAACCTGTCAAGTGTAAATGAACGGTTGTTGAGAATCTTGAAGGACAGACATATAGTCAGAGACATTTTCCATTTTATTTATATATTGTCAACTCTAAATAATAGATGTAGCTTGTATTTTGCTGTTATCATTCAAGAAATAGCATGTTGAGCATTTTACAGTGACATTAATGTGTGTTTTCTGTGAGGAGGCTTAATACTGACATGAAATGACAAGCAGAAGCCCACCACACCACCCCTAATCAAATGTAATTTCCTACACCTCCTCTCTGTTATTGCAAAACGCCTTCATTGTCGGAAAACTGTATTGGCCCAGTTTGATTAATTTGATGTAGCCTAAATGGCTTTTGAACAATGGTGTGTTTGATTTGTTTCCAATGACTCAGAGCAAGTAAGGACAGAGCAGAGCTATTGGGTTGATCTCCCATCGTAACAATAGTGTTTTTCCACTTAGTATAAGTGAAAAGAGTGGGCCTAATTCAATCACAGTTACTTTGACAACTTGCCCAGTCAGAACTTTCTTTCTGGTAGTTCACTTGAGCTCTATATATTCCCTGCAGGACGTCTGCAGCTGTTTGAATGTCCGTACTCATCACTTGCCTTAAGGATTCATCCTCTCCTTGTCTGATCCCCGTTTGCAGTAATCCCTTTGAAGTTTGCCAGTGCTCCAACCTCGATCACAAATAACACACACATAGTAATGGTTTCCCTCTTCCACTTTGCCATTCACACTTTCAAGAGATACACTTCAGTAATCCTCTGTTCTCTGTGCTAATGCATCTCTCCTCTGCCTACATTTCAAATCAAGACAGAGAGTGCTTTGGGGATGTTGTGTTGAACTAAATCCGAGCACACAAACACCTGAATAAAATATCAGGAAATAGCTACAAATCTCCCTTTTTATTCGTCTTGCATCTGCAACAAAATGTACAGATGTGTATACTTGTACGAGTGTGATTACATTTGCACATGTGTTCGTGTGTAACCCTGTACTGTACATGAATACCAACAGAATATTGAATGTGTGATGTGGTGTGTGTGTGTGTGTGTGTGTGTGTGTAATGCTCATCCTACTGAACCCTCGGTGGGGTGGGAGCTGGGGAGAAAGCAGCGGTCCATGAAGCTTACTGGAGTTCCTCCCTGATCAAATGTGACAATTATGATAGTGCTCCTTGGTACAAAACTCCCCCATGACTCCCCATGCATTCCTTACTCCTCTCTCCTATTGCCACCTCCTCTTTCCATCCTTCAGCATGTTGCCCTTTTCTCCAACATGCATCTTTTTGAGTTCATGTGATTTTACTCGACCCACTCAAAAGTAATACATATATCCCTCTCATCTTTCACTTACCAACAGCATCAGACTCTCTTCTCTCCACCTGCATTAATGATGAATTCAAAAATATTTCCTTCATCCCAGAAGAACCAATTAAAGGCATGCACGTTTGTAAACATAAACAATTCATTCACACAGATACAAATAAAAACATTTAAGTAAAGAGTTGAAAATCATATGGAGAAATGATGTTGGCCAATATTTTGCTGAACACTTATACACTATCCTTACTGGACAAAAGTGCATGCATCCCTCTCTGTTTGAAAAGTTGGGAGTCTTTGATAATCTAAAGGCCCGGACACAACAATCTGACACCAAAGAACTGACACAGACGGACCCCGACTGTTGTGTCGCCTCACGTCTCTGCGTCTTGGCCAACAGTCGCACTGGAACACACAGCAAAGACTTCAGCCGACGGCCAAGTAGCACGTACGAACTGCGCATGCGTGAGTGGCAATAACTCTCCTTACCAGCAGGCGGCGGTAGTGTGTATTCGTCCTTCAAAAGAGGCAACAACCGGAAGACAGACTGCGATACACCGAGAGAAGAAGAATAGACTGCGTGATATAAACAAACAACAAATAGCGTGTGCGTTCCATTGTCACTCTACAGCGAGAAGCTCACGGGGCTTTCCCGAACCTGTGTCGAGAGCTGGAGTTAAATGAAATCTCAGATTTGCCTTCTTAATAGTTTGATTGGGTCCCTCACTTCCGTTTCGCTTCTCATGCACTGATTCGCTAAACTGAACAGCCAATCAGAGTGATTTATTTTGCCGACTGCCTTTGGCCGAAAAGGCGTCGGCCCGGCTGAAAAGACACAACGGTGCAGGACACGCCAATCTGAGTAGGGTGTGTCAACGCTCATCGTCGGCCTGACGCCCACCGACACCGATAATCGTCCTGGTGTGTCCGGGCCTTAAGATGCCTTGAAAAGGAATTGTTGTCTCTGTGTTGCTGATATATTTAGAGCCAAGGTTAAATGGAAACTTCACAATGGTTTGTGTCCTGTTGACAACATGTTTTAACCTGTTAAGCCCCATAGCCCACCAATGGTAAAGTTTAGATGGATTTAGGAACTTCCCCTCGATTCTATTGGCTCTAACGGTTCAAAAGTGTCAATCATCAAAATCGACCGATGGGTTCCAGAGATATGGCAAATCCACCCAAATGACCCCAGAGATGGGGGTTTGCTTCTAAATCTCTCTAAAAAGGTCAAATGTCACTTGTTTTGCATCAATCTTGATACAGGGTACTTATTACATGCTATAATTTGGATTCCTAAAGCTTTTAGTCTACCATCCCATCATTCAAGGGTGGTTTTCACTACAAGTCATGTTTTTTTTTTGGACGACACTATAATTTACATGTTTTTACTGTGTTCAATCTTAATTCACTTTAAAATAAAAACATCTATATTGATTCTGACTTTTCTACATCCAACTCACAGGTTTATCATTGCTTTGAGAACAAAAGATTATTAATTTACCCCTTTTAGAAGTGAAGATATAGTCATTTGTTCTGGGAATGTCATTTTCGAGCCTGAGACCTGAAAAACAGGCTCAGGGCTCAACAGGTTAAACTAGCGAATACGTGTAATCTAGAAAAGCAACCGCTACCATCTTCCTCGACCCTGCCCTGACCCCTGAGACTTTTACTCCCCATTTCTGCATTGCCCTCACCCCTGGCTCCACCCCTAAATTATAATCTGTGCAAAAACACATAAGAAAATATTGAGAATTTAGAAATCTAGCACACATACACACAACGCTCACATGCTAGTGCAGTTATGATAATATTAATATATGAATGTCATTGTAATTATCAGTCACACTCAAAGGGAACATTTCCATACAGAATAAGGGCTTGTTGATGGTACTTCTCTACATGGGAAAGAAAGAGACATTCCTCAAAGCCACTAATCCATTATATTCTATGAAGTTCCTGCCTGAATTGTTGAGTTTCTGCCAAGTGTATTGAGGAGGGTCTTTAAATGGCTCGAGTTGGATTGAAGTGGAACTGAAGGACTTGAGATCACAATGATCTTGTGACATCTATTAAGGAAACATGACGGCATTGCAGGACAAGCAGAATCTCACTGAACTGCTTTTGTGACTTATTGTTGAGCTGCCCAGGCCCCTTCTGAAGTGTCCATCCTTTCTTCTGCTCCCGTCTGATTTCAATCATCGACTGGCAGCACGGTTTGACCTGAAAATAATCAGAAAGTCGTGTGCATTTCAGTCTGTTCTTTCTTTGGTTGAGAAGCTTCCACGTCCAGTAGAACACATATTGTTGGGTAACAGTAGTCATGCTTCAAGTATGTATTCAACAGTAGAATAAAATGTAATGATAACACACACATTCATTATGCAAAGTCTTTCCCACACAACCACTATACAAGCAAAGTGAAGGCTGATCAGGTATACAGATATAATCCTATGTCATGGTAATCCATCCATTAGTTGTCTTGCATAAAACAACAAGTGTCAAACTAATTGTGGCAATTGCGGAAATATCAGTTATCACCAAAGTCATTAGCTTTAATGGTCTGTCTGTACAACATGTCATAATGATTCATCAATCAGCTTGCAGTAAAGACGTTGGAGAGCCTTTTCCCAAATGACATCTGTTTGTTTACCTACATTTGTATCTGTATTCAAACACAGTTTCTAAGCTGAGGAAGATTTCATCATATTAATGATCATTGGAAGACAGCCTTAAATAGATTAAATTAATATGACTGATATTCCTATAGCAGGATTTTTTTAATAGATTTTATTTGGCAAATCTGGGAGGGAAGGCATTAGACTACTGTATGTGTATCACTGAGCATGTCCCTTTGACTGTAATGTTTGACCACTACAACTGTATTTGTTGTGTCCTTGTATTGTGTCTGAGTGGTGGGAAATGTGTGTGAATGAAAAAAAAAGAAAACAGGTAAAAAAGAGAGGAGAGGAGAGGCGAAGACACTACTATTTTCCAGTAGAACTACAAGTGAATCAGGTGCTTTAACACTAGAACCGCCAGGGGTCGCTGTACACCTAAAACCACCAACGGGTCAAATTGACCCGCTATTAGAATGCATTGATTTTCAAGGTACAATGTTCTTTTATTTATCATACACAGGGTTAACAGTGAGTTTTTTATACCAATATAATCTGTGGACTCTCAGCTTTCACTTGATATCTAGTTTGTGCAGATAGCATGAAGTATAACATATCGCTAAAAGTGTCTATCGATCTATCTATCCATCTATCTATCCATCTATCCATCTATCTATCTATCCATCCATCTATCTATCCATCTATCCATCTATCCATCTATCCATCTCTCTATCTATCTATCCATCTATCTATCTCTCTATATATCCATCCATCTATCCATCTATCTATCTATCTATCTATCTATCCATCTATCTATCTCTCCATCCATCTATCCATCTATCTATCTATCTATCTATCTATCTATCCATCTATCCATCTATCTATCCATCTATCCATCTATCCATCTCTCTATCTATCTATCTATCTATCTATCTATCTATATATCCATCCATCTATCCATCTATCCATCTATCTATCTATCTATCTCTCCATCTATCCATCTATCCATCTCTCTATCTATCTATCCATCCATCCATCTATCCATCTCTCTATCTATCTATCTATCCATCCATCTATCAGGAACCGCAGTAAACAACAGGCGTTGCTATAGCAACACGTCATGTTTATGTTTACGCGCAAGATCAATAGCGCGAAAATCACTGCATGTTCTATAAGATAAATATTACCCGGCGCTGATGGGTATAAATGGGCCTTTTTTTGACCATTTTTTCAATCTTACTTCATATTGGCCATTCTTAACAACAGAGGGTGCTACATAACACACTTTCAGGAAAAGTCACAGACTGGGAGACTTGAATATTTTATGGGAAAAAGTTACATACAATCAAGAAACAGCTGCGGGTAAAATGTACCCATTGGCAGTTCTAGTGTTAATAGTAACATGTATCAAGTACATGTTATTCCTTTAGCTTAATCTGTACCTTTTCCCTTTACCATGCCTATTCATCTCTGTCTCTTTTCTTTTCTCCTCATCATTCTGAGAAGACGCTACAGTCATAATGGTGAGCCCACAAAGTGAGGCTCATCAGGAAGCATCCAGGTCCATTCCCACCATGCGATAAATCACACTCACACGGGGCCACATAGTGAGTGGTGCATTTCCGCATACCCACACACAACCACCTTTACCTTCAGCTGTGGTGTTACATTTCAGATTATCTGAGGGAAAGCATCCTTTCCTTCAGCTGACAGAGACAGATCGCAGCCTGACCATGCCCCCCCCCCCTACCCCCTGCTTCACTGTATAACTTCTCTGTGGTCATCTCAGTTCTCCTATCCCGTCCTTCATATAAATCTATCACCTCTCCCTGGCCTGCTTCTCATATATCTCCTCTGGTCCCTCCATCTCATCTCTCTGTCTGCTCCATTCATCCCATTTCTCCAGCCCCCCTGTCCATACATTTAAGAGCAGCGGAAGCCCACAGCAGACCATACTTTTTTGCCCCATCCATCATGGCTGACTGTAGGCCAAACAGGTCCACAAGAAAAAGAAAGAAGCTATGATTTAAGTCTACCTTGCTCTTGGCTGGGCGGGCTGCTGTGCCCCAGCTGGTCCTCAGATCGAAAAAAACTCTGATAAAAGTAATTTTGGTAAGTTTGGAGTTCTGCGTTTAAAGCACAGTTGGTCTTCACTACTTGCATCTCTTTTTTTCTCTCCAAAGAATGAGAAGAACACTTCAATCAAAAAAGATTAATTATAAACATGATCTCAAAGTAAGTCTCTTTTATTTCACATCTAGCAAGCAGAAAGCATGGTTTTTATGATTTACTGTGGGTTGGAAAAGGCATCTTCTGTGCGTGATTTATTCCAAGTAGAAAGAGAGAAAAAAGTGTTTAATAATGACCTCCCTCTCCTGCATGGAACACATACCTCTGATTGGCTTTCAGGCACAATCAAGATCTTGAATATTGTCAAGAATAGCTCTCAACTTGGCTCATTTGGAATATACTGTACAAAACACTTCATGTGCTTGTTAGAAAGTTACTGAATAACACTCGACACACCCTAGTGCTTGCATAACATCATTTCAATCTAGGAAGCCATTAGCTTGCTTCACTGTGGGATGCCAGGCAACACAGGAATGGCCAGTATTTGTGTCCCTTGCTTAAAGGGTATTTTGGAGGTTTTGTCCGATGAAGCAAAACATGAACCAGATTCATGTAAAGTAGTAAATATAAGCAAACAAGGGGTAATCTAAGAAACAACTGTGACAGGAGTAAAATATCCCAGTATAGTTTTTCTGGGGTGTCAGAATTACCGTATCTTGTCAAAATGATGAAATGTTGCAATGAAAACTTATAGCTGGGGCACAGAATCAATTCGTAATGTATTTACCAACAAAAATATATGTGGTTTCAGTTGCTTTCGGAAAAGAATGTCAAACTCACCAAAGCTTGTCAAACTCTATCTGCATTATAATATATACCTGTGGCTGCTTCCCTTGCCAGACATGATCCTAATTGAGTGTTTAGGGCATATAAAATACGAGTCTTTGTGGTACTCCATTACCATGAGGTGGGCGGAGTGGGGCGATGAATAAAACTTGGCGTGACAGTAGTGATGACGGTTGATCTTGCCCTCAAAGAGAGGAGTTAGCCATTTCATTCCAGCTAAAAACACCCATCACCATTACAGAGCTACACTCACTGAGGAATTGCTGCTATTTCCATCATGTTGACAATACCAAAAGGGAATCAGGATGAGAGGGAGATTGCTCCGTGTACTGGGATTGAGAGTTGGACTTTGAGAGGGGTTATCAGAAACGCTGAATTGATGAGAGCTAGTTTAAGTTGTCCAACACGGGTAGTTAGTAAGGTTTCTATTAGTCAAACCATAATGTACAGAAGGAGCTGGGTTTAAGGAGAGATGACAAGACAATAAAGACTAGTTTCACCAACCAATAGTATTATATATCACCAACCGTGTCACCAGGTACTCATTTTGTCTTCCACGAGCTTTCCTCTCCCTCTATGTGTATTGCTCTTCCTTCCTTTTTTCCTACTCTGTGTTTAGCCTCAAGATATGTCTTACAGTATATGGGCTCTTAACTAAATGGGATCTTTGCTGAGGCCATTGTTGAGAGCTGGGCCATGGCATATACGGCACGCTCCAATAAGCACCACAAACACTAAAAGGTAAAAAGGCCACAGCCCTTAGTCCCTAGCTGGTTTGTGATTGCTTGTGCGAGAGGGGAATAAAGTAGGGGAGAGATAGCAAAGCGGAAGACATTATCAAAAATGTTACACATGTTGTAGATTTGAGTTGTTTAATGTATTCTGCTGTGCAATCAAAGGGTTACTTAATGAGCACATACTGTACTCTGCCAGCGCTACATGAGCAATTTGTCGGCATAAAGAACAACACTCAAGTTGCATGCTCTGTTCTTAGGAGAAATACCCATTTTGGCTCAATTTTAGCCTCTAACAGGCCATCCATTATTCATACATGTGGTATCTTTTAATAGACAGGGCTCAAAAAGAGTCGCAGCATGTGCTCAGTGACACAGAAGAAAAACATACTGCACACACTGAATGTATTTCATTTTCAGTGCTCACTGGGTCATGAAATGCTTCTTTTTTTTTTTTTTTAAATGTGTTGCATGTTTTTGTTGAACAGACGGATGCATGTGATGATAGCAGGCTGTCGCAACATGGGTCGGCCTCTCATGACCCCACGAGCAAGGACAGGTCGAAAAACCTGTCCAAACAGCAGCATCACATGGTGGTTGACTGCAGTAAATATTAAATATTTACAATCCACTTCCTCTACTTTCCTATGAAAGGCAGTTTTTAGCATGAAAGCTTTTGAATGCCACTTGCTGCTGGTTTGACTTTTGGCTGTTTCTCCTGCTTTAAGATACTGATTTAACCCTCCTGTTGTGTTCGAAAGCTGTTACCGTTCATGGTGTTCTCGGGACAATTTTGACCCATGATTTATCTTAATCCAAAACACTCAAAAATAATGACTATCATCCAATATTGTTTTAACTACATCATAACTAACTTATTATGCATTCATGACCATACAATCCTGTTGTAATCTTCTTGAATGGCCCCAAAAAACATTACACCACATATTTAAGTAAAGCATGCGATTAAATTCACTCAATATTTCCTATAGTGAAGACAGTGGATCATTACGTTATCTGACTATAATAGACTATTAGAATACAATTTCCCCCCAAAAAAGTTTTAAATGATTGTTACAGTGGATGAATGGGGGGGGGAGGGGTGTCTAAAGTCAAAGATGAATCTTGATTGGGCCAAATTTGACCGTCAATTACCCAAAACAATTCTGCTGGGTCCTCCCAGACCCGAACACCAAATTATACACTTTTTTTTTTTAGAGACCTTCAGACTTGGCTAAAATTGTCAAAATCTGTTTTGTAGTGTTTATATAGCTGTTGTGGAGGATATCATGAAGCCTTGTTCCCATACAAAAACTAGAGCGTAGTTATATCATTTTAACTTGAAACGGGTGACGGGAGACCCGAACACAACATAAGGGTTAAGGATACAGTAGAGACGATTTCTGTGGGCCAAAACCATACCAGAGTGACACATGATGTAGTCAGAGGATACCATTTAATAAGAGGGTAGTTGTCTCACAGTCTGGGTATCGTTAGCCAGGGTAGTAATCATATATTTGACACATTTTAACAGAATGTCCGGAAAGATTTGCAAAAGGAAATGCAAATGAAAGCCTGTTTCCATCCAGTACCGTTAGCTTAACAAGATACAGCTTTCAGGGAAATGTTACCAGCCTTTCAATTATTGCAAAAGAAGAGAGTATACAGAGATGATGTTATTCAAAGATGCAAAGTGTAAACTCAAACAGAAACATAAGGAAAGAAACATGGAACTGTTACCGGATTTCTGGCTTTTTGACTCACTCACTTAAACGAGCATCTTAAAAATAAGAATAAAAACAGATGGAAATGCGCTGGAGCAAAAACTTCTTACTATTACTAATGCTGGCACAGATACGGGTCCATTTCTTTATTACTTTAATAGGATTTGTTCAATGACATACAGACGATATTTGTATTGAGTGCAGAATAATACTGTAAAAGAAATCAGAAAAGAAGTATTGATCCAAACAAATAAAAAGTTGAGTTGGGATCTGAGGAGTGTGTGTGAAAAGAAACCCTTGGTTGTCCTGATAAAACAAGAGTAAATGCCCTCGAGTGGCATCCTTGTGGATTCTTTGGAAATTCATCATGTTTTTGAACTTACGGTGTTGCCATTTCTGACACTTTTTCCCATGGTGTTAAAAAAAGAAAGTTCAACCATAAAAAAAAGGACAAAAGCTAATAGGGCTACACAAACAGGAACACCACTAATATCCTGTTACACACTGATGTGAATAAGCACCCTCAGTCTGCTGTTATTACCAGAGCACCAATATAAATAATGCATCCCCTAAAATGAGTTGCAGATCCCAACATGGCACATACTTTTGTGTGGCACTAAAATGCTAAACCTCCTACACCATCATGCATCACTGCTTCATTTATGATATGCAGATGGGATTCCAATATTTGACTATTTTACACAATCATATTAGATCAGTCAACCATGTTATGAATTCCAAACACCCATTTAGTCAGGCTTGGCTAGTTTATAACTAACTTCTGAAGTTGCTGCATCTTAAACTTGATGAACATGTTCCCATATTTAAATTCCATTCATTTTTGATGTGCTTTCTTTTTCCATTAGAGCAACCATCCCTGCCATGTTGGTTTTCAATGAGCTGAGCTCCACCTGTTTCCCTAAGTCACACACATTTTGTTTCCTTGTTGATGTGATAAAAGCATCTGTTTTGTGACATTACGTGGCATTTTATGACTTTCCATCATGTAGGTATTAGGTTTGAGCAAGGTTGCTGATGCAGCAGTGACAACGCTGAAACAAAGGAGATTCATGTAATTGTAATACTTACAAATGTCAGGGAACAGAAAAGCAAACATGAATCCTGAATCTTTTCACTGAAGCATGTGTTACTGTCTGTTGTGTTGACTACAGTATTTCTGCTGATATGTACGCAATGGCAACATAAAAGAAACTGCTGAGGAAGATATAAAATAAAAGGGAATGGGAAAGCAGTTCCTGTAGGTCCACTCAACCTCTTAAAGCCTGACTTTAATGGCAGTAACCAATTGTTCTGAACATTACCACTGTGAAGGATATACTCCTAGTAGAGCTTCAGATAACACAACCGTCGTGCCGATTCACACCGACTTGTAGTTTGCCTTTTTTTTTAAGCCTTAATCAGAGTGTTTATAAAGTTATCTAAATGCTTCCTGTTACTCAATTATTTTTAATTCAACCCCTATACATCTTCTGTTGTTTCCCCTAATTGTCCTTCTGATAAAATGTCTAAACTAAGTTTATTTCTCTTGACTTTGAAAGTTTACTCTAAGGTACTCGAAAGGAGGGTCAGGCCGATTGTCGAACCTCAGATTGAGGAGGAACAATGCGGATTCCGTCCTGGTCGTGGAACGACGGATCAGCTTTTTACTCTCGCAAGGATCCTGGAGGGGGCCTGGGAGGACGCTTATCCGGTCTACATGTGTTTTGTAGACTTGGAGAAGGCGTATGACCGAGTTCCCAGGGAGTTACTGTGGGAGGTGCTGCGGGAGTATGGGGTGAGGGGGTCTCTACTCAGGGCCATCCAATCTCTGTACTCCCAAAGCGAGAGCTGTGTCCGGGTCCTCGGCAGTAAGTCGGACCCATTTCCGGTGAGGGTTGGCCTCCGCCAGGGCTGCGCTTTGTCACCAATCCTGTTTGTAATATACATGGATCGGATTTCGAGGCGTAGTCATGGGGGAGGGGGTCTGCAGTTCGGTGGACTAAGGATTGCACCACTGCTTTTTGCAGATGATGTGGTTCTAATGGCTTCATCGGTCTGCGACCTTCAGCACTCACTGGATCGGTTCGCAACCGAGTGTGAAGCGGCTGGGATGAGGATCAGCACCTCCAAATCTGAGGCCATGGTTCTCAGCAGGAAACCGATGGACTGTCCACTCCAGGTAGGGAATGAGTCCTTACCCCAAGTGAAGGAGTTCAAGTATCTCGGGGTCTTGTTCTCGAGTGAGGGAACAATGGAGCGTGAGATGGGCCGGAGAATCGGAGCAGCGGGAGCGGTACTGCAGTCGCTTTACCGCACCGTTGTGACGAAAAGGGAGCTGAGCCAGAAGGCAAAGCTCTCGGTCTTCCGGGCCATTTTCGTTCCTACCCTCACCTATGGTCATGAAGGATGGGTCATGACCGAAAGAACGAGATCGCGGATACAAGCGGCCGAGATGGGTTTTCTCCGCAGGGTGGCTGGTGTCTCCCTTAGGGATAAGGTGAGAAGTTCGGTCATCAGGGAGGGACTCGGAGTTGAGCCGCTCCTCCTTCGCGTCGAAAGGAGCCAGTTGAGGTGGTTCGGGCACCTAGTTAGGATGCCACCTGGGCGCCTCCCTAGGGAGGTGTTCCAGGCACGTCCAGCTGGGAAGAGACCAAGGGGTAGACCTAGGACCAGGTGGAGGGATTATATCTCTTCGCTGGCCTGGGAGCGCCTTGGGATCCCCCAGTCAGAGCTGGTTGATGTCGCCAGGGAAAAGAAAGTTTGGGGCTCTCTGCTGGAACTGCTACCCCCGCGACCCGACCACGGATAAGCGGGAGAAGATGGATGGATGGATGGACTTTGCTGTCTCCAGTTTTGCAGTAGCATATTTTCCTTTCCCCCCCCTCAAGTTCTTTTTACTCTTTGCTGCTTCTTATAAACAAAAACGTAAATTGGCTGAACTCTCTCGCCCCTCTCCTCCCTGCCCCAACTGGACTATAACTCCCCCACACACTCAGACACTCAAATCCAGCACCAGACACTTTTGTATACGCTGCTATGGACAATCTTGCACTAATGTAAATTCCCAAAGATATTGAAGTGACTGTTATTTTGTACATATTGATTGTTGTGTGTTTTATCTTAATGTGTGCATATGTGTAAATGTTTCTGTTGATTGTGTGTATAGGATATATTTTATACATATTTGTATACATATCTGTATATTGTATAATTGTATTTTTGTACTCTGATTGTTGGAAACGTCATTTCGATCTCTTTTTTGACTTGGATTCCTCCATCCACATTCATGCCTGCAGTAGTTGTAACTTTTAAGGTATAGGCTACAGAAGTGCAGCATTAGCAGCGCAATCAAGACTACTGTGAGGGGGCTCTACTTGGGTACAGTGGTGCTGAAAGCGTAATGAGAACATAATACCGCTAACATTCTCACAATGACAATGGTGGCTGATTTGTAGCGGTTATGCCATTGTTTAGCATGTTAATCAGCACTGAGCACAGCTGATCCGGTCTGAGTTCTTCTCTCCCTGTTTTCATCATAGAACTTTTACCCCTTCACGTGGGGTTTTTGGTTTATGAAAGTTCATTGCAACAATTTAGGCTCCTAAACTATTCTTATTCAGTGTTTGGTTGTCATAAGCTCCAGCCCGAATAGCACTTCTGTTTTCAAAAAACAAGATAACGACCAAAATGCCTTCTAAACAGTTATTCTCCAGCGTGGGTGACGACACAGTGGCTGCGTACATAATGAGGTACAGGTGCATGTGATCCATTAATGACAGTGTGGAAGCTATATGGCCACTGTTGCTCTGATGTTGGAGGTCTTTCCTTTTAATACTTTTCACTGACAGGTCCAACGACATACAAAAACTGCTCATTTAAATCAAATGATGGCTAACTGTGGGTGGAAATCAGGTTAGTGTATTTGCACACAATTTACAAAACAGAACATCTTTAGAAATATGAATCATCTTCGATAAACTCAAACAGACTTTTATAAATCTGGCCCCTGGTGTTAGTGCTTTCCTCCTCTGTCTCTCTGTCTGGTTGGTCGGTTTGCTCAGTTGGATATGCTATCTAGCTAATGTATGATTGATTGTAGGAATAAAAGACACTCCACTGCCCCCGACTTTCCTCCCTCTCAACATGCTTAATGGGCCAGTCAAAGGCAGGTGCAGCTTCATGTATGCAAGCGCGCGTGTGTGTGTGTGTATGTGTGGGTGTAACTATACGTTTGTGCGCATTTAAGTCCTACACCATGGTATTGATGGATATTTATGCCATTGGCGCCTATGAGTGTAGTCATATGAACACATGTAAGCGGGTGCTCCCATGGTTTCAGAATATGTGTGTGTTTCAGTAAAAGAGGGAGTCTGGACTCGGCTATGCTAAATGAAGCGGAATGAAACATGTTGTGCGAGGATGGCGGTTGAATAAAACGGCCCACTTATTGCATCACACCACAACGACCACCAGCACAAACCCCTTCTCCTAACCTCTACTTCCCCCGCCTACACGCATCGACTTCAACCTGTCCTTGAAGCGCCGGACATGCAGTCCATCAAAGATCTTTCCCTCAACGAGTCTGCCGTCACAAATTACTTAAGTATCCGCCTTCCTCCATCCATCTGCACACCATACCCTCTTTCCCCTCCCATCTGCAGCCCTATAATATGTTTTCTATAATCCTCCCTTCCATCCTCACAATAAACACTGAGGTCAGTGCAATGCTAAGTGCTTCCTGGAAATTATCATCGCCTTAGTAGTGGGTTGTAAGAGTGTGTTTTTGTGTGTGTGGTCTTGGTGGGAAGGGGGACAAGCAGGGTTCTGTTCAAATTGCCTCCTAATCGTGTTATCCCCGTTTTACAAAGGCGCATAATAAGTGGTTTACAGCGGATTATTATATACATGAGTAGATTTTTTTTCTGCAGAATCTTGGCCGCTGATTTCTTTGCATTTGTACACTCCATATTTCCCTTGCTCACCGCTCTGCTCGTCTTCAGGCACTTATGTAATGCTGTTAACAAAAGCAAGCCGCTTCTCCGTGGCCTTGGAAGGAGAGAGGGTTTGGGAGGACAGAGGCTAAGTGAGGGAGAAACGGAAGAGATGAGCGGAATTTCAACGAGCTGTCCTTGATGACTGACTGGAGTAGCGTCATTGTAACACTGCCGTTCTGTTGCAAGGTAGTCCAGGAATCAAGCATGTGTGTGTGTGTGTCTGCGCGTAGGAGGAAGAGCGTGGGAAATGAGGAATCAGTTGATGTGATGAGAAAATGTTGCATTTCTTTCAAGATTGAATTAGTGGAGGGAGGCTACCTAAATCATGTGCTGAGATTATACAAGATTTATACAAGATCTTCTTCCAACTTCCCTCCCCCGTTTCTCTCATTTCATTCCCTGACATTGCACATCAAAAGCTTTTCCCTTGACATGTGCTAATCACAAGTTTCTACAACATCAGCATATAATTGAAAGCATCAACCTTCTTGTAGATAATTAAACGTCACCTTCTTCATTATGCTCCGTAATCTGATTCCACACACCCAAGTCCTTTTCTTTCATCTAATCACAGTTTTCAAGAGCATCAAATGAGAGCCTGGCTGGCATGCATCTCAACTCTGACGCCCTCATCTATTGACAAACTCTAACACTTTACGTCTTGTCTGTTTCCGCCGAGGGGAAATTGCAGCCAAGATTTATAATCAGCACCATTTACTAAACAATAATGTGATGCTTTTTTATGTGACCATAAAGCAGACGTAAATCAATGAAGCAGTTCAAAAATATTTAACATTGACGTTGACCATCCTGCTCACCCAGTCTTGCAACGAATGGGTGTACCAACTAGTAGATTTATGAGGCCCCATTACCCTTTTATTACTGTAAGTAACAATGAATAATTGTTTGTAATCAGGACATTGGGTTGGTGAGAACAGTATTAGGTTCACCTCGTATATCATTGGACAAATATTAGTGGTGGGGACAGTGAGCAATGAGGATGATATTGGGTAAAGATCTCTCTTGTTGTTAATTTTTAACCTCCAAGTGAATGTGAACAAGTACAATAGCATGGAGGCACAATGGCTTGGCACAGAAACATGTGTGTGTGTGCCGATATACCTCTGCTGCCAACAGAGGCAGACATGTATACTCAAATTGCCCTCGTAGACAGTTGTTGGATGAATTGCTTATTAACAAAGTGCAATTAATCACAGCTTTGCAGTAGTCACCTGGGCAACTGAAACCCTGTGTGTAATGAGAGCAGTGGGAAGTGGGCTCCAGCAGTCCATCTAAATGGCTCTTAAATATCATGCTGTGCTGTAAGCTCGGTTGTTTGTCAAACGAACGCCTGGTGCTCGCAAATACCCCCGACATTGTATACTGACAGGACTGTGAACACTAATAAATAACATTGCTCTGTTGTTCAGTTCCCTTTTGTCTATCCACCTCTGGACCCATCGCTTTGCATTTCATAAAAGGCACATTTGCTCTCAGCTATTTATTCATAATGTATACTCTGCTGTGGCGCATCTTTCAATTTTCCTCCGTGACACCAGTGTTGGCCAAACCATCACATTTCAGAAGAATAACAATGAGGTTTACTGCAAACAATAAAAACTGCAATTCCCATACCAGATGCTCCCAAAGGTGTGTTAACAGGCTGGATGATGAAAGCTGGTGAAACTTGAATTCCCAGGGGGCAGAGCTTCATTGCCAGTACTCCTTCTGGGGGTAATACACTTCCATTGATCCAGTGACAGCCCTGATTAAAATCAATCCCGAGTCCATAGTGTTGCAGTGTGGCAGACTGCAGAGACTGTCAAATGAGGGAAAGATGGTGTGTTGGGACATATGCGTGTGTGTGTGTGTGTGGGGATTACCAATTGATGCCACTGCAAAACAATGCCTATGTAATGAGACCTTTTACATTATCTACAATGTCTCTATTTGTCACCAAAATGTAGCATGTCAACTGTCATGTGAGACGTGAGATCAATGTTGCTCTTGAACCATTCAGCAGCTATTGTGCAGAATAATACTTTAGAGAAACATATTGGCCACATTTTCCTCCAACTTATTTGCAAAATAACTATTAATTGTTCGATATAAACGTGTCAAATAAATCCAGACATGCTATGCATCACTAATTGCTTGATGTAATTTCACACTTAGTTTTTGTCAGACTAATAAGCAACATGCATACTGAGCTTTCATATAAAAGCACGGGCAGCTGCACTCAATTAACAGGGTTGCTGAACTAAAAATGTTCCAAACAAAAATGGATAAAATGCCAATTTAGGTTTTGGAGTTCCACTTCAAGTAGAACTCCAAAACAATGCCCATGTTCCTCTGTTTGCTGCATATTTGCTCTTACATAAGTTACACAAGAGCAAAACGCTTGTTGCTGTAGGTTAAGTTGGACGTTTTTCCACCTTTGTTATCAAAATTCACTTCATACACACGTCCTGCATTATAATTGTTTGTAATGTGGTTTGTGAAATGAGTTGTTCATAATTATTTCTGCCTAGCAATCAAGCTTCAGGACAGATAACGGAATCAGGAACAAAAACAATATCTGGGAATAGACACATTACAGGATTGCATTGGTTTGGAAAAACAACATCTTTTAAATGGCAGTTATTTCTGGAAGTGAATGAAAATGTCAACTTGAAATGGCACTTCATCTCAAGATTATCTACGATATTTCTTTCCTCATGTTTTTTGTCCCCTAAAAAAGCACTCTGGAATGATGCATTGTGGCCTCTTAACATGTGCTGATCCAATCCTTTGCTTTACGATGGGTCTCACATATTGTTTTTTGTTCGCATTCGCATACCGCATCGAATTCAAACCCCATCAACGATCACATCTCTGCTCAATGAAATACTTTTCGATTTTTTGACTTTCATGCCGATTTCGTGGTTCCAAGACATTGAAAAAAAGTGAGTTGAGTATTGCTACATTTTCTATTTGGGAAAAGTAAGTTTGGCCATCGGGCAAGTAATACATCTCAGCTACTTGCCCGCAAGAAACTGTAAAGCTTAATGTCAAGGCGTGACGTGAAATACACATGACATAAGCACACAGCCGTATACATTGTTATTGAATGGAACAAGCTGGGAAACACATTACATGATGTGGAGATAAATTATATGAAAATCACATTTCGCAACCACAAACCAGGTAATGTGACACTGTAAATTCCACATGCATTTTTGATGTGTTCATCATGTGAAATGATTAGCTTCAACAGGAAGGAAAATAAATCGTTGGTAAGGAACAGGGTGCAGAGACATTTTGATTAAGGCTAAGGTACATTTATGACATGGGCATTTAAAAAAGGAACATAAAGCATCTGCTTTCATGGGAAAATGTAATGATTGTAAAACAGGCATATTAGATACAGTAATTCTCATAGTGGCATTTCATTTAAAATGATATATTGGGGTTTGGACTGTAACATGGGGGAAGGTGTGGTTGTGTCATGCTTCTTAACACATCACTGTTGGGTTATTGCAGTACCTGCTATTGATTTGACCACACACGAACGCACGCACACACGCACGCACACACACACATGCACGCACGCACACACACGCACACGCACACACGTAAGCCTTTTGAGCTCTCAGGCTGCAGCACTGAAAATAAGTCACATCAGTGTCATGGCTAAAATGTAACACCAAAATTATTTAATAATCATTTTGTTTATAATGTTTTGCTGCAGTTGGTGTTTCAGGTTTTTTAAGCTATTCTAAGCAAATGGAATGTGTTATTTTCCATCATTATTTTATCATTACACCAGAATTCATTAAATAAACAGTCCTCTCTATAGTGTAAGCAGGAGGTATCACTCCCAATTCTCGGTATATCCCACAATAATAGTAGCACTGTTAGGGCTGTTATGCTTACCTTCATTCACAAATGCCTGTTCATGTATTTGACCTGGTCTGACATCAAAACTATTCCAACATTTAACAAATACTGAGGGGTTTATATCCATACAGGTTTTGACAGCGTACAGATAATTTGTGACTATTGTACATGACGTCACCTCTGAATAAGACTGTTTCTCCACAGCTCCAGAAAAACTATAGACAGCATGCTAAAGTTGTTTTGTCAGCTGCTGTTTCCAGGGTCAAGGACAAACCTTTGACCTCATCTATTAAACACAACGTCAGGGCTTTAAATCAATTGCTAAAACTGGGCAAAGTTAATTTACAACTCTGGTTATAGTTGTACAATGACGAGAGTCCTGGTGAGGTTAATTTACTACTGTGTTTTCCACATTTAAAACTTAAGGGAAAAATAATCTAAGTCTGCATTTTCCAAACAAAATGATATCAAGCTTATGTGAATTAGGGATTTATGCAACTGCAGTCATGCCTCTGACTGAAAAACTGTGGGTTTGCAGCTCCTGTGAAGAAAGGAAAACAGAGTGAATAGACCAATGGGAGGAGAACGCATGGTATGTAATTCGCCCAGATGGGGTCAAGTGTATCCAGCATGGATCCAATACTGCTGATTGTCAGCGAAATGTTCAGCATGAGCAGAGTACATAAAGCAAAGCGCTCCTAATAACTCTCAGAACAGCCTCGCACAAGGCCTCAGGACACCACATTGATTAAAAAGAAAAAGGAATCACTCTATTATTCCACTGACCCTGATCATTTAAAGCCAAACTCTGCTGGTGTCTTCATGCAAATTATCCAACCGCAGGTGCCAGCCCCTTGGCCAATGACTCATCACCAAGACTGGATCCAATATAGCCTCTGAACTGAGGCATTTGGGCTGATGGTAATTAGCACGACACCAGCCGCTAAATGATGTGATTGGCTGCTGAAGGGAACAGGAGGAAGGTCCATTTAAACTTCAGAGAGTTATAGTGGAGGGAGGCCAAAGGGAAAACTTACTGCAGGATTTCCAGAGATGAGGAGATAATCAGCAGTGAGTCATGAATAGAGATGGCTCCCAGTCTCCAAAGATGAGTTCCTCGAGGTGGAAACCAGTTGGACGTGCACTTGATTGGTTTTGTGAGGTTTTGTGAGAATTGATACACCTGCCAATTTTGCATTTCTGTGATCGATTGGCAAGCACATGACACACTTTCCAAACTGATTGATTTTCACCTGACAAAATGAGCACATGAAAGGATAAAAAAGATGTTGTAAATTGCCTGGAATTGTGCTAGGGCACCTCATTTGGAGAAGATCAATATCACTGCAGTTTACAACTCCAGAATTGTCTTCCAGAGACCAGTGCCATTAAAACAAATATGCCTGTGACTCTGGTCTGGATAAGACAAGTCCTCATAGCCTCTGAGAGTAGAAAACAGAAAGGGATGGAATCTGAATATAAGAAGTGGAAATCGTCATCATAATGTCATGCACTGGTTTGTGGAAGATGATTTTGATCTCAATCTTATTTTTTTGGAACCAAAAGTGAGAGTGAGGTGTAGGTTAGTGGTGCAAAAACACAAAGCACCCAACTAGTCAACAGTGTGGTCGCAACTTGTCAATCACGAGCAGGGGCGCTGTAATGGGGTGAAAAGTTAAGACGATTCTAAGGGCCCGTGACTGACAGGGGCCCAAACAATTGTAGAACATTAAGAGAAAAAAAATGTAAGTAACCAATGTGATATCTTTTCATGGGGCCCAAAATCCCTGGCGGCGCCCCTGATCACGAGGTAGCCACGCCCTAAAGCATTCACGGTTCATTTTCTACTTCCTCTAAAAAGGAGCATACTTCTTAAAATGAACATCACATTTGATTGAGCATGCATATGGTTGAATATGTATGAGAAAGAGCAAAAAAACTTTAGGCATGAAATGCAGAACCTCATTTAGAAATCGAACCAGGATAAGCAAGATTATAATTATTTTTGAACAGCTGCTACAACATTCTTGCTACTATATCAATTGCAAGTGTAGCACCCATAAGGTTGAGGTTGTCTACCTGCACATGCATGTTTATACCACAAGGGGGCAGATCACCTGATGGTTCATCATTGTTTCATGCTGGAGATGAACAGAAGAAGTGTGTCTGTGTGTTGTGCTTGGAGATCGTTTGAGATGCTGACATCTTGCACATGTGCCTTGTGGAATTTAATAAATGAACGTTTTCTACATCTATAATACCCTTGCGGTCTGGGTGGTGTAACAATTTGGAGGTTCTACCGAGATTATTAACTTCACGGCGAAAGGTTCCCGGAAAAGCACGGTAAAGACGGATACTGGAGAGCGACGAGTAACGTGGTTCGTAGCTAGGCTAAGCTAACAGTTCAAGTGTAGTGTAGCTAGTACGGCTCTGCCTCGTGTGTTGTTTTACCCGTGAAAAAGTCCGGTCGAACTGCGTACGGTCAGAAACAAGATGTCAGATCACAGAGAATATTTTCTAAATGAGATAGAAAAAAAACTGTTTGGACTGACTGTAAAGGAATTGTAGCAGTGTTGTGAGCGTAGCAACCTCACTGGAAAAGGATATGTGGACATTCAAAATAAAGGCAGACGTGCCCTGGTTAAGCACGTTATACAGTTTTGTGAAAGTAAGGAACTGTTGGAGATGGAGGATGAAGGAACGTCCGTGCTTTTGGAACTAAACGATCGACTGGACATTCTTCAAGAGAGCCAGCCGGAGACCGTCGTCGATGGAGCAGCGCCGCATGCAGCCCACGAGAGAGGAGCAGGTGGATCAGCCCGTGCAACCCACGAGGGAAGCTCAACAGGGAGGTCACACCCAGCCTTTGTCGTCTCACCCCCAGTTTCCACCGGGTCCGTCTGCGCCGCGCTGCGCCGGGTTACGGCTGCGCCGCGGCGGTCGTAAGGATCGCGGCCACTCTAGTCAATGGATGCTATTCCACCACACGCGCCGCGTTACGGCTCAGACTCGTCCCAGAAGCGGCTCGGCACAGCGCTTCTCTAAAATTAGGATGAATCCTATTTTTGCCGCTGCGCAGCCGTAACATAAGGTCGGGCAGGCCTATATATAAATTATTTATATAGAATAATTATGATGATTAATGCATTTGTTTACCACTAAAATACAGCAACACATATTTGATTCATGTAGTTTATAACGGGACTATTACAATTATTATTAACTGTGTCTGTAGACTACAACACAACAAAATAGGAAATGTATAACAACAATAAACAAAAATAAAACATTTAACTACGTAGCCTACTTACTTTCTTGTAGAAGTACAAATGTCCAGGATGCCCGAATCAATAACACAACTGCGTGCCTGCACGCACGACGCTACGCTTCTGAAACGCTTCTGGGACGCGTCCGGTGGGTTATGGCGCTAGAGGAGGTCGGACCAAAACCGCAGCGCAGCGCGTCGCAGACGGACCCAGTGGAAACTGGGGGTCAGGAGCAGCGCGCGGGCATGGTGGCCCCGGAAAACGAAACTCAGCGCAGAGGCAGGGACTCCATCAGCAACAACAGCTGCTGTATCCAATGGATTCAGAAAGGACTTCAGGATTAACGGTGAGGTTGGTGAGTCAACCTCAGGAGATACACTGAGCTTTAGTAGCCTTGAGCACCAGATTGACAGTGGGTTAAGGAAAAGTTAGCCTGAAATAGAAATTATGTTAGCAGTTATTCGTGCGGTGAGGCCAAGATTGAAGCTAAGGAGTTACTTAGAGGGAAAAACTGATCTCACCCTATCCACTCTAAGACAAATATTGAGAGCCCACTATGCAGAAAAGGATGCAACTGTGCTTTACCAGCAACTAACAATAGCTGTGCAGGGACTCAGTGAAACATCACTTGATTTTCTCATCCGAGTGTTGGATCTGCGATCTGAACGTGCCCAGTCTGGCCTGAGATATAACAAAGAGCTAGTCCAAAGTCAGTGTTTTCAGTCTATTATGACAGGCCTGTCAAATGACAACATAAGAGCAGAGATGAGAATGTATCTGCAAGACGAGAACAGTACAGATGAGTTATTGCTGCAGAAAATGCAAAATGCTCAATATAATGAAAATGAGCTGGCTCAAAAGATGAAAGCTACAACCAAAGCCAGTCATAGAGCAGGTTTGAACTCAGTAGAGCAGTGTGAGGATGAAAGCATCCCCTTAACAACTCCCAAATCTGCCAAAACTAGCAAACCAACAAAAGATAACTCCCTATTTACAAAAATAGAAGAGAGCAATACAGCGATCAGAGAGCTTACAGGACAAGTAGCTTCACTCTTGCAAACTGTTGAGCATCAGAGGAAAAATTATGATTTTCAATATAAAACCCCTGCAAATGCTGTTAAGAGACCAAGAAGAAGATGCATCGCATGTCAGCAAGACAACAAAGACTGCAACCATTGTTTCCGGTGAGGCAGTGAAACACATTGGGCAAAAGGCTGCAGAGTTGGAGAAAAACAGAAAACACAGGGAAACTGGCAGAGGCTGTGACTGAGGGACATGTCATGACCTTAGAATCCAAGTCCCACAATGATCCACGTCCTAATCATACCTCACCAGTTAAGCCCAAAAGCTCACAAAGAAGGCAGGAGGACAAAAACATTCACCTCACCAGCCACACTTCAGTACCCTTGAAACCGAATATGAAACATGGTGACCAACCAGCTCACTCACACAACCTTCGCATGAAACGCAAGAGAGTTGCACAGCTGATAGGCAGAAAATGTCTTGCTTGGTTTAAAATAAATAACATCAAGGCTCAAGCCCTGTGGGACACAGGTGCACAGGTATCCATTGTGAGTGAAGCATGGAAGTCCCAGAACTTACCTGATTTGACAATCCATCCTATCAGTGACCTTCTGAGTGAAAATGAACTGCTGGACTTGAGAGCGGCCAATTGCTCTGAAATCCTTTTTCAGGGTTGGGTTGAGGTTAGTCTTTGCCTATGTGATCCAAAAGCTAAAACAGCATGTTCCGATGAGATTCTAGTTCCAATACTAGTGAGCAGGGATATTGCACAGAGACCCATCATAGGTTGTAATGCTATTGAGGACATTTTGAAAGGGGGAGAGGAGGACCAGAGTAAACTTGGTGAACGAATAGCTCTGCTCAAAAACTCACTAAGGCTGGGGACAACAAAGGCCGAAGCACTACTCAACCTCATTCAGGGAGCTACACATGAGGATGTTACCCACCCAGTCAGGACAGGGCATACATCTGTGGTAGTTCCAGGGAGGCAAATGCAGTGCATTACCTGCTCTGTCGAAACCAACCTTAAAGTTAAAACCGAAATGCTGTTTGAACCTGACGAGAACCTCTCGCTAGAGGAGGGACTCAAAATAACCTGTCAGTTGATAAATGTATCTTGCTCTGCTCGTAAAGTGAACATCTACATGAGCAACACCACTCATCATGACATCACAGTGCCAGGTACAATTGTGATAGGGAGCATACAAAGAATAACAGACTTCTACCCTGTTTACTCAGAGGAACATCAGGTTAGCTCGGTGGTAGTTGAAAATTGTCAAACTCCACCCAACCCAACCACAGAAAAGTGTCAGAGTGATGGCCAAGGCAAACTGTGGGATCCACCTGTTAATGTGAACCACCTGACAAGTGAACAACAAACATTCATTAAACAAATGCTCAGGGAGGAGTCAGGTGCGTTTGCTACACACAAAGATGAGGTAGGCTACATAAAGAACCTAAATATGAACATTAAGTTATCTGATGATGTTCCAGTAGCGAAAACATATAACACCATACCCCGACCATTGTATGAGGAAGTAAAGAACCACATTCAGGACTTGCTGCAAAAAGGCTTCATTCGTAAATCCGCCTCACCATATGCTTGCTCTGTGCTTGTGTGAGAAAAAAGGATGGAAGTCTAAGACTGTGTATTGATTACAGGGGGCTGAATAAAAAGACAACGCCAGATAGGCACCCCATACCGCGCATACAGGAGATACTTGATGGACTCGGTGGAAATGAGTGGTTCAGCGTACTGGACCAAGGCAAAGCTTACCACCAAGGTAGCATCAGTGAAGACTCAAAGAAGTACACTGCTTTTGCAACTCCATGGGGACTGTATGAATGGAATAGAATTCCATTTGGCCTCACAAATGCACCTGCAGCCTTCCAGCGCAGTATGGAAGAGAGCCTAGAAGGTCTTAGAGACAAAATATGCATTCCATATTTAGACGATGTCTTAGTCTACAGCAAAACATTTGAACAGCATGTGGAGGACTTGCGCTCTGTTCTCAGGCGACAGCAAGCCTGGGGAAATTAAGCTTAGACCAGACAAATGTGAACTGTTCAAAAATGTGGTGCGTTATGTTGGAAAAGTGATCTTTCCTACTGGTTACAAAATGGACGAAAGGGAAGTATCTGCAGTTAGAGCACTAAAGGCTAAACCCCCCACTGACATTAAAGAGCTGCGTAAACTTCTTGGTTTCCTAGGCTATTATAGAGGCTATGTGCAAGTCTTCTCTCGCCATGCAAAGTGTCTGTATGACTTACTCTCAGCCAATGTAACTCTAATTCCCAATTCAAAGTGTAAGTCTCGATCAGCTAGACAGGGTCAGGCTCCCCCAAATCAGAAAATAGTTTGGTATGACACCCACCAGAAAGCCTTAGACTTTCTAGTTGATGTTTTAACTAACCCACTGGTAATAGCTTACCCCAGGTTTGAGGATCCATTTATCTTGCATGTAGATGCTTCGGAAGAGGGACTTGGAGGAGTTATATATCAGAGACAGGATGGCAAACTAAGAGTTATAGGCTATGGCTCACGAACATTGACACCAGCAGAAAAAAACTATCGATTGCATTCAGGGAAACTGGAGTTTTTAGCACTGAAGTGGGCTGTAACAGACAGATTTAGAGATTATTTGTGTTATGCTCCTTCTGTTACAGTATACAGTGATAACAATCCTGTCACTTATGTCCTGAGCACAGCTAAACTGAATGCAACTGGACATCGCTGGGTGTCTGAGCTGGCTGACTTCAACATAACTTTGAAATACCGCCCAGGAAAAAGCAACACAGACGCAGACTTCTTGTCCCGCATACCTGCGAGTATGGACTTCTACATGAGGGAGTGCACAGAGCAATGCTCTCCTGAAAAGTTATGTGCAATACTTCACGCAGCTGAGACACAAAAACAATGTGAGGTGGACTGGATATCAACTATAACCTGCAGCCCACATATTCAGGAGGTAACTGCAGATAATCAGCCTGACATTAAAATATCGCAGCAGGAGTTACTGCAGGCCCAGTCTCAAGATCCTGCCATATCCTATGTACTCAACCTGAAGAAGTTGGGAGACAGACCAGACAGGAAGCTCATGAACATGGAAACAGCACAAGTTAAACACCTGTTACATGAATGGAAAAGACTATTTGTTTCAGAGGAGGGTGTGTTGAAACGCAAAACTGCAACATGTACGTACGCAAATCGTGCTTCCAGGGCAGTACAGAGGACTGGTGTACAGGTACCTTCATTGTGAAATGGGTCATTTGGGGGTGGAACGAGTTTTACACCTCGCACGAGACAGGTTTTATTGGCCTGGGATGCAGAAAGACATTGAGTTTTTCATCACTCAGGTGTGCAAATGTAACATCCAAAAA
>NW_022991064.1:2543672-2688441 GCF_902827175.1 Gymnodraco acuticeps | reverse complement strand
CATCCAAAAAACACCTACAGTGCATGTCAGAGCCCCTGTGTCATGTACCTGCAACAGCACCATTTGAAATGGTATCCATAGATTACCTTCACCTTGAAAAAAGCAGGGGAGGGTATGAATATATTGAGTGATAATTGATAACTTCACTAAATGTGCCCAGGCGTATCCAACCCGAAACAAATCAGGTAAAACTGCAGCTGAGAAAATCTTTAATGATTTTGCATTGAAATGTGGTTTTCCTGCTAAAATACATCATGATCAGGGTAGAGAATTTGAGAACCAGCTTTTCAGACAACTGCAGAAGTACTCAGGAATCGAAAATTCAAAAACAACTCCCTACCACCCACAGGGGAACCCGGCAGAAAGATTTAACCGAACTTTGCTTTCAATGCTGCGGACTTTGGATGAAGAGAAAAAGGGAAACTGGAGTGACTACTAAAGTGGTACATGCTTACCAACTGTACACTCTAAAAACAAATGCCTTGGCTCAACAAAGAAAATCAACGCAACAGTTTGCATCAATGTTTATTGAGTTAAGACAACTTCTAGTGAAATTGTCTTAAAGCAACAAAGTTATTTGAGTTAGGGGAGAAGGCTTTTCTTCTACAATCAGAGGTGTTTTTAATTACCACTTACTTTTGGAGTTGATTACTCAAAAGATTAGGTTGTTCCGACTAGTTTTAGTTTTACCACATGATTTAAAAGGAATTTTAAGTTGTATGTACTTAATACCTTCATTCGGGATACAAGTTTTGAAGTTGATTACTCCAAAAATTAAGTTGTTCCAACCTGTTTTACCGTATGATTTAAAAGGAATTTTAAGTTGTATGTACTTAATTACCATCATTGTGAACACACGTTTTTAGTTGACAACCATTTATAAATTAAGTTGCTCTAAATATATTGTATTCAATAGTTTTTTTTCTTAGTTTTTCATGTTTTGCCTTTAAAGAAAGAATTAATTGATTCCACAACAAAGATATTAGGCAATTCACTTTTTATTTTGAACTGCAGTTGTTTATTTCAACACATGATGTTTCAATCAGGAGAGAATTCATTTAGTTTGAACATTTATTGACACATGCCATATGATAAGGGCATTCTGAAATCACAGCTGACTGCAGGAGAGAGGAGAACCATTTTATAGTTTGGCTGCAGCACAGTGATTGGCTGCTGGAGAATGAGGTGAAATGTAATAGGTTAAAGAGAACGCCTGTGATGAGCTGATTATATGCAGCTGCGGAGTGAATGTATACACACCCAGTCTTCCTGAAAGAACTTGCGCTGAGCTTCATTTCAATCTTGAAAAAAAAGATAAATAACACAAATTTAAATTGCCCCACAAATAATAAATAAACACATTAGCCATATTACCATGGGACATGGGGACACAGCAAATACATGCTGCCATCATCGAAGTTAGAGGCCTTTGCATATTTAAAACCAGTGCCAAATATGTCAAATCAAACTCAATGGCCACCAATCTGCAGATCACACACATCCATTTTACAAAAGATGTAACAAAGATGTTTACACTGCCGACAGTCATTATTTCAAACAGTATGAACACATTTAACGCAGAATGCTCATTCATTTGTTTCCCTCGACCACGATGGTTGCCATCGTATGGTCAGATCCTGGGTGGACCGGTCACTGATGAAGGCGATATTCATGTCCTGTTGAAGCACATTAAATAATAGGTTAGCGCATAAGAGATAATGAATTAGGTGATTGCATACTTTTTAAACTCTTAGCGAATTCAGAACCATTATTACCAGCTGCTAAAGCAACGCTGGTATTGTTTTCACCAATTGAGTCTGCATGTGTGTGTCGTCATGGCAATGTGGTCCTGAAGACACACAGAGGTGCTTTTGAGTACTTTGCCTAGTGTTTAAATGCATGTGAACAGATTTTGTCAATCACAACCGTGCAAGTTTTAGTGTGCTTTCTCATCTTTTTTGCAGGTTCCATACAATACCTGAACTGGTTAAGTGAAGAGCAGAAGCCACTTCTCAAATGTTACACAATCCTTTTCCCATGCCATTGCTGTCAACACCTATCCATGCTGAACGTTGCTAAGATATTATTGATTGGGGTGTGGCCAAAAGTGCAATATGCTTCAAAATGTAGCTGACAGAGAGCAGTGCTTTTGTCCTGTGTTTTTACACTGGGCCCATGAATTTTATTTTATTTCAAGATTTTTAATTACGCCGCTAAACTCCTTGAAAAGGTCCTCTTCCTTTTCTCCAAGGTACACGACAAGGCAGCGGATGCCTATAGTTCTCTGCGTACTTCAATTGTATTGTGCTATTTTTGAAAAAGGAAAAAAAGAGAAATGACCTAAATGAATATATTCTGAATGCCAACAACTTGCATTTCAATGACAGCTCTAAATAACGATCCTACCTCAAGAAGCATGTCCTTGATCTGCTTCACTGAGATTCATTTTTAATAAAAAGCGACATCACAATAGTAACCAGTATTTTTAACAAGTATTTGTACTCTCACAGTAGCCTCTACTACTTTGTATCCTCTCACAGAACTATTCACAGTTCAAAGGCTGCTAAGTTTGCCTATACAGTGCAACTACAAGGCTATCTACTGTATTTGAATGACAAAAGATGACACTCACCTTAAAATGTCCTTTGTATATTTCTATTTATCTTAACCGTGGGAACTTGTCCAGGCATGTTAAGTGGGAGTGGACTTGAAACCCTTAACTCAAGGTGTAGAACAATTAAGTTATCAAGCCAATTGCCTTGCTGCTAGAATCCACTTCAAGACACTGGTACTTGCTTACCATGCTGCGAATGGATCTGGCCCTTCCTACATCCAGGACATGGTTAAACCGTACACCCCAGCGCGTGCACTACGCTCTGCATCAGCCAAACGACTCGCTGCGCCCTCGCTGCGAGGGGGACCCAAGTTCCCATCGGCGAAAACCGTGGGTTTGCTATCCTGGCTCCAGGATGGTGGAATGAGCTCCCCATTGACATCAGGACGGCAGATAGCTTGCACATCTTCCGGCGCAAACTGAAAACTCATCTCTTTCGACTCCACTTCGAGCGTTAGAACTATTAACGAAGCACTTTTATACTAATAAAGGACTGGCTTATCTAAAGCCAGTTGAGTAGCACTTGAAATGTTTGGCTCTATGAAACCTGATGTACTTATATGATTCTGTTTTCTTCAAGGTTGTGTCTTCCTGGTCGAATGTACTTATTGTAAGTCGCTTTGGATAAAAGCGTCAGCTAAATGTAATGTAATGTAATTACTTACTACAACTTGAAATTAGTTTTAAGTCAATTAACGCAGAAATCAGAGTTCAAATTAAACACAATATTAAGTTGATGTAATGACCAACATTATTACGTCAACACAACTTATAAATTAATGTTTGCAACTTAAAATGTTTATCTAAATCAATTAACCACATTTTTCTTGCAACCATGCATTTAATTAAGTGGAGGTGAAAGGTCGCCTGAATTCGTTTTTAGAGTGTACAACCAGTGAAGCAACTGGTTATTCCCCATTCTATCTGCTTTTTGGGAGAAAGCCCCATCTGCCAATTGATTTAATCTTTGAGATAAATGATGGGGAAGGATGTAATTCACATCATGAGTATGCTCAAAAATGGCAGCAACAAATGAAAGAGGCTTATGACAAAAAGACTACAGCAAGAGGGAAAAAAAGCTATTTATAAAAAAGGCAAAGTGCAGTGCTTTCACCAGGCGACAGTGTCCTTGTGAGGAATATGTCTGAGCGTGGTGGACCCGGAAAGTTACGCTCATACTGGGAAGATAAGATACACATTGTAGTCTCTCGGAAAGGAGAAAGCAGCCCGGTCTATGAGGTAAAGGCAGAACGTGGAACAGGAAGAAATAGGATCCTCTATCGCAGGGGTGGCCAACCAGTCAGAGGTTAAGAGCCAATTTTTTTCTATTTTACTGCAAAGAGCCACATCAAACACACAGTCACTGATACCGCTTGTTTCAGTTTTTTGTTTTCTGGAGACAAGATTTCAACCACGTCACTGATGCATTTTTGTGGCATTGGGATATTTTTTTTTAAATCCTCTGGAGCAGAGAGAGGAGCTGTGGATTATTGTTATTGATTAATGCATCAGTGTTTCTTAGGGTCAAAAACACTAAACTCACAACTTAAAATGAAAGCGTTTAGTTTACTTAATAAAAGAGCACATGTTCAATGTGAAAAGTGACAGTAGTTATAGATTATTTGCAATTTGGTGCTATGTATATATTAAAAATAATAATAATTATATATAATTTTGAAACACCTTGAATTCCAGGGGGGGCACGGGGCTCCGTTGGCGGGGCGCAGCGCCCCTCCAAGACAATGGTAGGGGAAACACTGGATAGTGTTTAATCAACGATAGGTTTCCCCCCCTCAAAGGTGATTGGTTCACTGCATTGCAGGTATTATTGTGATTGGCTCTTGGGCCACATCAAAATTAGACACGCTGTCATCCTCTCATACTGACTCCTGACACCACACATACACACGTAGGGAGAGCCGGGACGAAAGTAACACGGGACGAAAGTAACACGGGCGAAAGTACGGCGATTTATCCGAGCCCAAACAACTTTGACCGGCCAAATTACGTCAGAATTATCAGCATTCAATACTTAACAGACCTACTAAATATCAGGTTTAACTGTCAGGAGTAGCTAGTGTTGTCACCAGGGGCGTTGCCTGGACCTGGAAACATTCGGGGCTTAGCCCACAGTGGCGGCTCTACAGTCAAATTTTCTACTGCAAGACTCCCCACACGCACATACACAATTGCGCCATCTGGTGTCACAAACGTGTGTCTGCATTAGCTTTGTTACGGCAATGGATTGTGGGAGATTCTCAGAGCACGTGAGGATTTCTTGAGGGTAAGGTGCCTGTATTATCTCGGTGGACAAAATGTATGTTTTTATTTTATAAGGACAATAACGTACTGTTGTGTTTGTTTAGTTTAATGTTAATTGTTTAATGCTCACAGTCACAGCAACATGTTTTTGTGTGATTGGTTTTATATGATTTATCAACGTGATCATCAATAACTAATCTGAGCACCAGACCCCAGCTCACGTGTCGTTTTATGCTGTCCATTGAAATGCAGGAAAGTAATCACCAGCTCTGAGTGATCTGTTGCCGAGGGGACACTACACCGGAGTTACATAAGCAGAGATAAAGTGCTATTTTGAGGGAACTCACCTCCTCTGGGGTCCCCAGGAAGACTTTTTTTAAATGTTGAAGTTAAAAGCATCAATCTTGTGCACTTTGAGAGCAACATTAAGAGATATGGATACATCTCTCAACACCCATATGTCAACAAAAATCAAAGAATCAGAATCAGAAACGGGTTTATTATTTAAAAACACTTTATTTTCCAATTAAATCATAAACTATGTCAAATTATTAGAAGTTGTTAGTAATCAGATTAAACAGAAAAAAGGGATGGAAGGAGGAAATAATAATCCCTCATCTCTTGCTGTTTGCGGTTGAAATGATCTATTTTGCTGGCCAAACATGCTGGATGGAAAGCAGTGGTGTCTCCCTTGCCTTGGCCCTGTATCTGCAGTCCCTAAATCAGTCATGTTACCCATTGACTCTTGTCTGTTCTGGTGTTCCTGTTCATTGTTGTCTCCATTGTCGTTCTTGTCTGTTGTTTCCCTTCTTGTGTGTCCCTTTCTCCTGTTCTCCTTTCTTCATCCTCTACTCTGTTTGGCTCATCTGTGATGACTGTGTAGGTAACACAAACAAGTATGTAAGTCAATCAGTTTCCAGCTCTGTCAAATAAATGAATTTCAAGATACACACATTTGTCTTCATTAAAATGAGTGTCACCACACTGTCACAAAATGTAATACTAACCAATTGAAAATAGTTAAATGTACATCTCTTGTAGATATCACTGTTAGAGTAGTTATCTGCCAATAGGACATAATCATTCCTATACAAATGCAGTTTGAGTAATTCACTTAATATATTCACTTCATACTTTAATATAGTCATTTTCACTTGATACTCTAATATAGTCATCTTTCTGCATTCAACACTAAGGAAAGCTGTACAATTTGACATGATAATGAGGAAAAAAGGCCTCCGACAATGCAGATCATTTTGTGATCATATCAATTTTAAGATGGGGGTCAAGGCTTAATATTTGGGAGCATAGTGTCCCTTGCCCCCTTTCAGGAGCCCCACTGGATTAGCTTTGATCTGAAAGCTTGTTAGCTGGCTGTCCATCTCATAATGTACACATAGAAACTAGCTGTCAATAGGAATATCAATCAGAAGAATTATAATTTCATGCAAAAATCTGTCACAAAAGAGGTTGCACATTTAAATTCAGGTGTTGTTATGGCAACGTCAGTGGCCAAACAGCCACATTTACTGCTGCAAATACGTTCAAACATGCTGTTGACACGTAAAGCAGTGGCAACTATGCCACCATTTCAGCTGACTTTTCCTCAGAAATACCGTCACATAACATCCATATATTTCAGTGCTAGGTTGATGCTTAGCTAAGCTAACTATGAAACACTTTAACTGACAGGACTCAGGATCAACTGTGTAATGTAAGGTAGCTTCTAGCTTCATGTCGAACACTGACAGTAAGTCAACATTTCCAGAGAGCTTTCTTTGAAATCACCAGGTAACGCTAAAAAACAAACATTTAGATTTTATGACAAAGTGTTTATTTAATATATCTGGCTAGCTATAGCTACTTGCTAACGGTTTAGCTTACCCCCCGATTCAAAGTAACGTCAACGTAGCTATAATTTATGCTTTGCTTACATGTTGACATAACTTGTAAGTTTACTGACATTTACATACCTTGTTCACCTGGCTCAGGTGGTGGCTCTGGGGTTGTTGTGTGAGCCACCACTTGAGAATTGCCGTATTTTTTATTTAAAAAATGTCTAATGTCCATCTTCAGAAACTCCGCGTCCGCGGCTGAAAGTTTAAAGTTTAAACACTGTCACAGAGGAGAGGTCAGCCAATAACACACGTTTATTTCCATGCAACTCTCGGATTGGTCTGGTGGTTGCCTCTGTTGCATTCACTGAACACGGGAAATTACAACTCTGCCATCCTCTAGGTCAGGGGTGGCCAACCAGTCAGAGGTTAAGAGCCACATTTGTTTCTATGTTACTGCAAAGAGCCACATCAAACACAGTCACTGATGCCGCTTGTTTCAGTTTTTTGTTTTCTGGAGACAAGATTTCAACCACGTCACTGTTGTGGAAATAATTATCATAAGACGCCAATTAGTAACATACAGGACAAACCTCGATGTCTGTTTACCTTCTTTAAGGACACAGGCGGCT
This sequence comes from Gymnodraco acuticeps, assembly GCF_902827175.1. Taxonomy (NCBI): domain Eukaryota; kingdom Metazoa; phylum Chordata; class Actinopteri; order Perciformes; family Bathydraconidae; genus Gymnodraco; species Gymnodraco acuticeps. The sequence continues at coordinate 2,681,098 of NW_022991064.1, read as the reverse complement.
TAGCCAATCATGTTATTGTTCCCATTCTGTGACCGGTCAATACTGGGATACAGATGGTCTGTGTTGTGGGTACACTGGGACACTTCCTTCTCTGTATTTGTGGACTCCAAGGTAAAATCTTCGAGGTCATAAGTGTCCGAGGCAAGTAGCTCTGTGTTCCCACACTGTTTAGGCTATCTCCTCAAATATTTGTTACTCTCTGCGAAACCAGTTAGATGGGCTGGCAAGAGAGAGGCTCTCCAGAATTGACGTGGCAACTCTACCGTGAAGTCAGAACCTCTGACTCTTGGACTTGTGATGTGAATCCTCCGGCCGTAACTCCAAATAAACCATCATGTGTTTGACATCAAAGCTACTGCTCTTCCCGTGTCTCCTTCCTGAGTCGGTGACTCCCACTGCATAGCTACACAGAAGTTTCTTCTACAGTCACTGATGCATTTTTGTGGCATTGGGATATATTTTTTTTAAATCCCCTGGAGCAGATAGAGGAGCTTATTGTTATTGATTAATGCATCAGTGTTTCTTAGGGTCAAAAACACTAAACTCACAACTTAAAATGAAAGCGTTTAGTTTATTTAATAAAAGAGCACATGTTCAATGTGAAAAGTGACAGTAGTTATAGATTATTTGCAATTTGGTGCTATATATATATTAAAAAAAAATGACATATATTTTTTGGGCGAGGGGCTCCGTTGGTGGGGCGCAGCGCCCCTCCAAGACAATGGTAGGTGAAACACTGGATAGTGTTTAATCAACGATAGGTTTCCCCCCCCCCCTCAAAGGTGATGATTCACTGCATCGCAGGTATTATTGTGATTGGCTCTTGGGCCACATCAAAATTACCTGACACCACACATACGTGGGGAGATGGGGGAGAGCCGGGACGAAAGTAACACGGGACGAAAATAACGGAGCGATTTTATCCGAGCCCAAACAACTTTGACCGGCCAAATTACGTCAGAATTATCAACATTCAATACTTAACAGACCTACTAAATATCAGGTTTAACTGTCAGGAGTAGTGTTGTCACGATACCAACATTTTGGTTTCGATACCAAGTCAAGAATTGCGATTCCGATTCTTTTTCGATACTTTTCTTAAAAAAAGGGAAACAGTCTTAAATGTAATTATTAGGGCCGGGGCTCGATTAAAAAAATTAATCGAATTAATTAGAGGCTTTGTAATTAATTAATCGAAATTAATCGCATTTTTAATCACATATACATATTTGACCTGAGAACAGTGAGAAGCAATTTTTTTCACATGGATTTTAGTATACCATTAGGCGCATTCACACCGCAGTACTTTTCCCACAAAGGTTCATGAGAATTTAGTTCATGAGAACTCTTTGAACCTGGGGGTGGATTAGGCAAATGAAGCCGCTGACGTCACTTCTTCTTCTTCTGCTTTGGGTTTACTGGCAGGCCGCAAACCACTTCACGGCGTATACTGCCGCCCAAAGTCCCCGGCCGGAAGTCCCCGGAGTTGGGGACTGGCTTCAGTAGAAGCTGCTGGGAGTCCCAGCAGCCTTCCGAGTAAATCGCCAGAACGCCGACACCTCCTCATCTCCCATGTTTTTTTTGTTTGCCATAAATTAGTCTCTCTGCGTTTCTGCGCTGTGCTAATGCTAATAATGCTAATGCGAGGATAATAAAATTCACAAAACTTTTTGGGAGTTTTACGGGGCGTGGTTTGCAATCCGCCCAGCCAATCAGAAATATAGCTCTTTTCTCACAAGAGAGCCTACGAAAGTCCCTGCTCTCTAGCAGCTCTCTGCTCTCTAGCAGGGACTTTCGTGGGGGTAAAAAGGTTCTCATGAACTAATTTTAGTACCGGCTCTTTTTGGTGTGAACGCGATAAAAGAGGCTAACGTCCACGCTAGCTTCCACGCTAGCTGCTATATGTTTTGCATTGAGGTGATACTTGAGGCTTGATGTGCTGCGGTGATATGCGAATTCCTTTTTGCATAATTTGCACACAACCGTGCTCTTATCGACGCTTCCATCTGTCCGTTTTTTAAAACAACATTTCCCACTGTTGTTCACTGTGGTTTGTTGTTGTCTGAAGTCATGAACGTTAGTTGGTGCTCCAGTATAATCGGTACGCCTGAAACTCATCCAGTGAGAAACGTTCCGCGGTGCAAAAATAAGTGCGATTAAAATGCGTTAATTTTTTTAACGCGTTAATTTTTGTGTAATTAATTAATCTTAATTAACGCGTTAAAGTCCCGGCCCTAGTAATTATTGTGCTTTATTTCACACCAGAACCATAACCATAACACAACCTTTTAAACAATGAGAACAATAAATAAAATAAATGACAAGAATTCGTATTAAATACAATTAATAAATGTCTTACAGACAGGCCTCATGGTGTCCGTAGGCTTGCCCTCACTGTCAGAGATATAGCTAAAATACATCAAAATGTCGCTTCTGGCGTCTTTTTTGTCAACAAGCCGAGGCGCAGCGGCAGTTGCACTCCCACTTGCAGCCATGCTTCTCGTTTTCTCACATGCTCTGGCAGCTAGCGCGTGCATGAGAGAGGGGAGGGACTTAGAGCGTGCTTGAGAGGGGCGGGACTGCAGGCACGGCTGCAGTGCAGGGATTGGAAGCAGAGCGTTGAACACACGGCTCTTATTAAAACGGCGCTTTCTCACCGGAGTACTTTTCCCCGTCATTCTTAAAGTACCGATAGGCCTACTAATGAAACGGAGGAATCGTAACGTTTTTAACGGCAGGGTATCGCGGTATACCTTTCAAGTATCGGTACACCGTGCAACACTAGTCAGGAGTCAGTGTCTCTCCTCCAAACTCACACATATACAATTCGATATGAACTGAAGAGCCGCATGAAACTAGGCAAAGAGCCGCATGCGGCTCGAGAGCCGCGGGTTGGCCACCCCTGCTCTAGGTGAAGTACGGTTAATGTATTATATTATTGAGAGAATTTGTCCGGGGCTAAAGAAAAACATCCGGGGCTTAAGCCCCGGATGCCTACCCCAGGCGACGCCCATGGTTGTCACGATACCAACATTTTGGTTTCGATACCAAGTCAAGAATTGCGATTCCGATTCTTTTTCGATACTTTTCTTAAAAAAAGGGAAACCGTCTTAAATGTAATTATCGTGCTTTATTTCACACCAGAACCATAACACAAACTTTTAAACAATGAGAACAATAAATAAAATAAATGACAATAATTCGTATTAAATCAAATTAATACATTTCTTACAGACAGGCCTCGTGGTGTCCGTAGGCTTGCCCTCACTGTCAGAGATATAGCTAAAATACTTCCAAATTTCGCTTCTGGCGTCTTGTGTGTCATCAAGCCGAGGCGCAGCGGCAGTTGCACTCCCACTTGCAGCCATGCTTCTCGTTTTCTTACATGCTCTGGCAGCTAGCGCGTGCACGAGAGGGGCGGGACTTAGAGCGTGCTTGAGAGGGGCGGGACTGCAGGCACGGCTGCAGTGCAGGGAGTGGAAGCAGAGCGCTGAACACACACGGCTCTTATTAAACAGCGCTTTCTCACCGGAGTACTTTCCCCCGTCATTCTTAAAGTACCGATACTAATGAAACGGAGGAATAGTAACGTTTTTAACGGCAGGGAATCGCGGTACCTTTCAAGTATCGGTATACCGTGCAACACTAGTCAGGAGTCAGTGTCTCTCCCCCAAACTCACACATATACAATTCGATATGAACTGAAGAGCCGCATGAAACTAGGCAAAGAGCCGCATGCGGCTCGAGAGCCGCGGGTTGGCCACCCCTGCTCTATCGCAACATGTTTGTCATGTAATGCTTTGCCACTTGAGGAACCAGCACAAAGCACGGTACAAAGACAATCAAAGAAAAAGCAAAGGAAAGCATAGCAGGATGTTGAACCATGTGTTAAACCAGGTGAAACAGAGGAGTCAGCAAGCTCAGATGAGGATGAGTATTATTGGGCTAATAGGTTGAGACATCGACATCATCAGTCTGAAGAGCAGGATGCTTCACCTCCAGCCTTTCCTAACACAACACATCAGCCTCAACTAGACGTTGACGCAGAGGAGTTCAGAATGGACAATAACACTAGTGACACTCAAGAGCTAACATAAACTGTTCAGCCTGCAGACCTGACAAATGTTCAAGAAAATGACCCTTTTGACACACAACCACGCAGGTCACAGAGAGAGAAACGACCCAGAGAAACACTGACTTATGAGACATTGGGTCATCCTGTTCATCGTTTGGTAGGGCTTCACATAAACCCACTTTACAGTATGTTAATGCTCTTGCACCAGCATATGGACAATACAATGTGCCCTGGCCATCTCCACAGGTGTTTGGGACGTACATGATTCATCCTATTCCTGTTCCTGTAGGATATTACTGAAAGGATTAATATGGACTGTCTAAAATGTGGATACAGTAACATAGACTGTTTTTGAACCAACTGGTTACTGTTAATAGTTACTGTTAAAAGTTGTGTACTATAATAGTGAAATGTGAAGGACATTTAAAAACATTTACTTGTTTTCAAGCCACTGCCATACAGTAGTTAATGTGAATGTCAATGTAATGTGTTTTGATCCGAAAGTTCCATAATCAATGTTGTGCTATGAATGCTAATGTTGAGGACAACATTTAGTTAGGGGAGGAATGTAGCACCCATAAGGTTGAGGTTGTCTACCTGCACATGCATGTTTATACCACAAGGGGGCAGATCACCTGATGGTTCATCATTGTTTCATGCTGGAGATGAACAGAAGAAGTGTGTCTGTGTGTTGTGCTTGGAGATCGTTTGAGATGCTGACATCTTGCACATGTGCCTTGTGGAATTTAATAAATGAACGTTTTCTACATCTATAATACCCTTGCGGTTTGGGTGGTGTAACACAACCCCAGTGTGAGACACACATCATCTCATTGCTTCGATTATTTGCTCCAACGACAACTGATTCGCACACAGATACAGTTGCAAGAAAAAGTATGTGAACCCTTTGGAATTACCTGGATTTCTGCATAAGTTGGTCATAAAATGTGTTCTGATCTTCATCTAAGTCACAACAATAGACAAACACAAACAATTATATGTTTTCATGTTTTTATTGAACACACCATGTAAACATTCACAGTGCAGGGTGGAAACATGTGAACCCCTAGGCTAAAGACTTCTTCAAGAGCTAATTGGAGTCAGGAGTCAGCCAACCTGGAGTCCAATCAATGAGACGAGATTGGAGGTGTTGGTTAAAGCTGCCCTGCCCTATAGAAAATACACACCAGTTTTGAATTTGCTATTCTTAAGAAGCATTGCCGGATGTGAACCACGCCTCGCACAAAAGAGCTCTCAGAAGACCTACGATTAAGAATTGTTGACTTGCATAAAGCTGGAAAGGGTTACAAAAGTATCTCTAAAAGCCTTGATGTTCATCAGTCCACGGTAAGACACATTGTCTATAAATGGAGAAAGTTCAGCACTGTTGCTACTCTCCCTAGGAGTGGCCGTCCTGTAAAGATGACTGCAAGAGCACAGCGCAGAATGCTCCATGAGGTGAAGAAGAATCCTGGAGTGTCAGCTAGAGACTTAAAGAAATCTCTGGCACATGCTAACATCTCTGTTGACGAATCTATGATACGTAAAACACTGAACAAGAATGGAGTTCATGGGAGGACACCACGGAGGAAGCCACTGCTGTCCAGAAAAAACATTGCTGCACGTTTGAAGTTTGCAAAAGAGCACCCGGATGTTCCACAGCACTACTGGCCAAATATTCTGTGGACAGATGAAACCAAAGTTGAGTTGTTTGGAAGGAACACACAACGCTATGTGTGGAGAATCCAAAGGGTTCACATACTTTTTTTTTTGCACACATTCCTGGTACACCGATATACCAGGAATCGCTACAAGAAATCCTTTTCATTTGGTAACAAACCTATTGTAATCCTATAATACTCAACAAATGACTAGAGTTTAATTAAAGACTTCAGAAAAACAAACGCATGCATCTCCAACTAATCTGCTCATATGTTGACTGTAAAAGTGTCAAAACAGGGAAATGCTTCAGTGTTCATCAGATTTCTACAAAACAACACACCAAATTACCTCCAGGTGAAAAACACACGGAGAAAGAATTGATATGTATTTTTGTTGCATTAGTTGTTGTTCCATTCAGGGTGTCGCCCGGGGCAACAACCCTGTAAGCCGAGCAGGATTGATGTTTAATGAGGATGACTCTCACTGGCTCCTTATCGCAGCCATGTCACCCAACACTGACACTTTTAATACCGCACAACACTCAAGGCTCTCTGCACAATGCCAGAAGGACTGTCAAAAGCCACTTACCTCCCCTAGTACACACACATTCACACACAAACTATATCCACAAAGACATGTTAGTCTTATACTTTAAATTGCACATGCCCACACTTTCACACCCTTTCAAGACAAGCAGTTTGTAGATGGAAGATAAGGAAGCCATATCCTTTCAGTTTTAATGGAACAACGTGGCATCAAAGGAGATCAGAGGCCACACAGACTGATAGAGGAGAGGTATTTCGTTTGAGCCACTCCCCAGGACACCTTGTATTGTTGACATTCTGCTCGGGTAAACACAAAGAGAGACAGGGAGCCTAAATCCATCTTATCTCGGCTTTGTGTTCAACAGGTCGGAGGCTGGCCCAAGTGGTCACAACAGCGAATGGAGGAACATTAGTTTGTATGTGGGCGCCTGAGTGTATGTAGGCTGGAAAGAGTGCTTTTTTCTGGAGTGCTGCGGTAGAGTAGCAATTGTCAACTGTGCATCATCTTGTGACACATCCGATCAAAAGCATTATCAGGTGAAGAGGGAGTCAAGGCCCTTGTCCTCGCTGGCAGACTCATGGCCATTTCTCTTTCATTCATGTTCAACTGATCGCTTTTCCTCCTTGGCAGGGGGATATGAACTATATTTTTGCAGTGGAAAAAAACTGCACTTAAGCACCAAAATATACTGATAGCTATGACTTAACAAAGAGACAAAACTAGCACATGCTTAAAATGTAATGGCAGGCAGGCGAGAATGGTGCTTTTATAAAGCATTTCAAGAGAATGGAAGGTGACACCATCCATTGAACTAAACCCTCTTCAAATGAGATTGTTCCTGACAAGTTGGAGTTTCTCCAAGGGGAAATTGATTAGAAAGATATGTGAGGGAAACATAATACCGTTAACAAGGCAGGTTTTGGCAGTTTGACAGATATGCAATATTTTCTTTAATATTTGACAACACATATTCCTGTTTTCCCTTTATGTGCCTTGAACAACCCATTTTAAATCCCCAATTTAGACGATTTCATTCAACTTTATTGGTGGCACTTTACAATAAGACTACCCTTATAAAGGGTTTACGAATAGTTTGTAATTCATGTGAACACTTTATAAATCACTAATAAGCTTTTATGAGACATGAGATAAACAGGGCAACTGTGACCGGTTGCTTGCCAAATAGTGAGCCCACATTTATCTGTACTGCTAAGCCTTACAGCCCGTCCACACAGCAGCTTTGGAAAAAGCTTGGAGGTGGGCGTGTCTGAAGCTTGACCAACAACCAATCACATGAATCTCCCGCCCCGACACACAAGCAGCGGTTTGGCTGGCTAGTGCTTGTACTCTCATATGATTCAATTGGCTGACGCTTCTGCGAGGCTGCAAAAGTTGAACATTGCTCAACTTTTGCAGTCTGAAACGCCAGGAAAGCTCATGGGAAAGCTCCACTCTGCTTCCCACAATGCAGTTCGGCGAAAAGTTACGTCACCCTATGGGCATAGATATGTCTCATAATTATTTGTGTCTACATAAAAATAATTTTGTGTGTAAATATGTGATTGTAAATGTAAAACACCATTCACAAATGCATTTAAAAGATTTGCAAACCACAATCTGCAAACACGCTAAATATGTTCACAAATTTAAAAAAAAGATCTGTGAATATCTCTTTAACATTTACAACTTTCAATCAGGCATTTGTGAATCCATTTTGTATTGTCAACCAAAAATGCGCTTGCGGATCTCAAATCTCTGCTCGTGGATCTCACATTTCTGCTTGTGGATCGTCTTTTTACACACATGGAATTTTGAGACATATTTTCCGCCGGTCTCTTCTAAAATCTACTGTCACTAGAGATGGGCGAGTCATGATTCATCCGGATCATTAACCCGGATCCTAGTAATGAGCCGGTCGTACGAGTCTCCCTCTCGATTAACCGAGTCCTTTGAGTCCTACAACCTGATGTGACGTAACAATTAAAACTATAAATTGCGTCACTCTTTACTCTCTTTATAACGTGAATCACATTACAACGTTGTTGTATCCAGAGATCCAGCAGACTCGTCGCCATGCACGAATCAACAGCAAATTCAGCCCCTCCTCGGCTCCCGCGAAGTCCCGTGTCTGCTGCGACTCGTCGAGGGAGCCGTGGGACTCGCGGGAGCCGTGGGACTCGGAGGAGGGGCTGAGTCTGCTGTAGATTCGTGCATGGGGACGAGTCTGCTGGATCTCTGGATCTGCTGCCTGCTATATGTTACGGCTCTGAGTCCTCGTAGGCTACTGGTCTCTCTTGATCATTGACCTGGATTCACGGATCCCGCGATTTTCCGGCTCTAAATTAAGTTTCAGTGTAGACTTCTAACAAAATGGTCATGTTGTGCAACAGTCTCCTGTAATAATATCTGCATTTCCAATAAGGATCTTACTTGGAAACTCGTTTATTTTGAACAGGCACACAAAAAGAAACAAATGATAGAAAATTGCAAAACAGTTAGAATATATAAAATGTAATTATACAATTATTATTATTATTATTATTATTATTATTATTAAATGAAAACACAATTGTGCAAAATTAGCTTAAGTACAGGAACATATTAAAATAACTATATACATATAATGCAAAACACTTATTTTTAAAATGCACACACACACACATGTTTTATTAAAGCAAAAGACACTGTGTAGCGGAGGTTAATGTAACGTTAGTTTAATATGCTGGTTAAATGCAACAACTTTCGGTTTCACACCGGTAGGATTTCTACGGTCTTGGTCATGCTGACTCATATGACTCAAATGACTCAAATGACTCGTATGATCCGGATCTCTTCAATGATTGACTCAGAAGACTCCGAGTCCATAAAATGATCCGGATTTGCCATCTCTAACTGTCACTCGGTGATTTTCGGAAACCACGTGATTGCCCGCTGATGAACGACATTTCCGCTGATTTCAAAGTAAGAGCATGATGGTTTGTTTAATGCTCTGCGCATAGCCTGCACTTCAACATCAACGAAAGTGCTCGATATATGCTGTATGAACCAAACTAACACAAACTAACTGTATCACTATTATGATGATGATGATGATAAGGATGATGATGGTGATAAAGAATGCATCTAACGTTCCGCTGCTCATTATATAAAAAAACAGAGTATTAAACAAACCATCATGCTCTTACATTGAAATCATGTGGAAATGTCGTCATCAGCGGGCCATCACGTGGTTTCCGAAAATAACCGATTGACACGAGTAGATTTTAGAAGAGACCGGCGGAAAATATGTCTCAAAATTCCGTGTGTGTAAAAAGACGATCCACAAGCAGAAATGTGAGATCCACGAGCAGAGATTTGAGATCCGCAAGCGCATTTTTGGTTGACAAATACAAAATGGATTCACAAATGCCTGATTGAAAGTTGTAAATGTTAAAGAGATATTCACAGATCTTTTTTTATTTGTGAACATATTTTGCGTGTTTGCAGATCCGTTTTACATTTGCAAATGTATTTGTGAGTTTACAAGTCTTTTAAATGCATTTGTGAATGGTGTTTTACATTTACAAATCACATATTTACACACAAATTATTTTTATGTTCACACAAATAATTATGAGACATATCTATGCCCATATCACCCCATTGAAAGTGAATGGGCAGAAGCGTTGGAAGAAGCTTCCAACGCCGCTGTGTGGACGGGCCGTTTTGGCTATACCTAGCTTACTTCATCTTCATCATCTTCCTTGGTGTGTTGTTCACTGAGTTGATTCTTGCTAAGTAGCCAATATAAGGCTTAGTCATCTTGCCAAAGTGAGCCTGTGTTGATGTATGAAAACTATGTTAGAACTGGTTTATAAATGGTTCTTAATGATTAATAAAGTGTTTACAACTTAATTCATAACCTAATTATAAACCCTTTATGAATCCTTTATAAGGGTAGTCATATTGTAAAGTGGTACTACTTTATTTTGTTGTTAATTCGGAGAAATGTCCTCCAGATGTTCTTTCCAGTAATACGTTAGGACTTTCAAGGCATTGCTGTGGTACTTCTATCGGACGCAATTGGTGATCATTTATGTTTTATTATGTATGATAATAAAAGGAAAAATGTAATTAATTCTGCTCATGTTTTTTTCTCACTTATCAAAACTGCCCCATCTGTTAAAGACCTTCCAGTGCCAAATTAGCGTACAACTAGTTTAAAGCGAAAATGTTTACTTTATTGCTAATCACAATAAAAGCAATGATGATCTTGGATACTAATAATGAAAACTGCAAAACTAATGCTGTTAATTTAAATATCATTAATGTGGTTGGAAGTGCTTAGGTTACCCAACGTGCTTTCACACTGTAGCAACATATCAGGAGTCTGCTTAATATGCACTTAATTATTTATAATCAATTAAATTTATAAAATGGTTTATTTAAATCAATATTAATATTTTAAAGTGGATATTATGGAAGGGACTCCTTGTATTAATCTAAGGAGCGTTTCAGCCCTTTTTCTATCAATGTTCTAGTGTAACTGCTCTCCACTCCTTTTGCAACTAAAACAGGCAGCTTACAGTGAACAACTCAACACAGTAAATGCTCCATTTAACTGCAGACAGACATAGTTAGTGACTAATGCATTTAGCAACTCCAGAGACAATTCCCTTTGGAGTTAATGTGCACCATGTAGTGATAAAATAATACAAATAATTTGTTAGTTGGCCAAAAACATGTCTCCAAGTGATTGCTAATGTTGCCACTTGTCTCCTGTCTCCTACAAACATGCCACAACAACTTTATAGGAGGATTTTAGAAATAATTTTTGAGCGTATTTAACAACTGTCAAGACATTTAATTCCTTCTCGTCACCCCTTCCTTTTTCTTCCACCTCTCTCCCAGCACATTGCCCGTTGTGTCCCCTCCTCCTCTGTTTGTTAAACATCTCGCTAATGAAGCCGCTCTTCCCCGTTTCTAAACACACCCATGATTAGCATGCACACATACCTGCGGGCAGCCAGCTCATGTGTTGTTGGCTCTGACTTCCTCTGATTAAATAAATCTGTCGACAATTTGAATAACTGTTTAACAACCAAAGATTCATAATTTATTGTTCATTTGCTTTACTTCCGAAGCGGTGAAAGGAATGGGTTGAGAGCGAGGGGGAGTTCGCTGGTGCAATGCTACAGTTAAGGATGCAAACATGTATATAGTCAAGTTCATTCATAACTTTGTACATTAAGCTTTTTCTTATTAGAGACACTTAAAAGTCTCCTATTATGCTATTTGTAGGCATATATTTTGAGTCTCAAATATTGTTTGTTTTTATTTCCTGCTTTTTTACACAAACTCTCTCCAGTACAGGTTAGCTCTGAGTGTTAGCGATGCTTGCTAATGTAAACAAAGACCATATTACGGGCAAAACAGTCGGGCATTGTTTCTGATAGCAACGTTTCTGATAGGGCCGTGGGTCCGCATTAACGATATTACATCATATCGGACGCAAATCTGGATCAGCTCAGTATAAGAGAAAGGGTATTGTTTTCTGACACTTTGTGAGTTCCCTGACACACCGGGGACACATATTTATCTATAAAAGACGTCAAAAAGTGCATTTTGCACGATAGGTCCCCTTTAAATCATCAAGTAAAAATAAACAAACAATTTGATTTTGTCCTTCGAGACACAGAAAGGTTTCTTACCCGAACATGTGAGCAGCTCCTTTAACTGCTTTATCCAACTGCTCTCTTTACTCTTTTTTGCACCCAAAAATATTAGAACCAATTGTGCAACAGTATTCAAACGTTTTCGGACGGCCTTGTTGTACTGTAGATCTAACTGTAGCCCTCTGTCACTGTGCTGATTATGCACACGTCCCTTCAAAACTAAACATCCACAAACCTCCCTCTCCAGGCACGCCGAGTGACGAGGAAGTGTACACATTGGATCAGACTTGAGTCAACATCATTACCGCACGCTGCTCTTCTCTGGAGTGGAGTGAAATGCTGATAGCTTTGATCCCAAGGTCTACAGCACGGACCCCCCCTTTTCCTCTCATCCTCACGCCCGTCACATATAATGAGACAAGATGTAGACATCCATATGCAGTGGGGATTTTTTTACTGGGGGGACGCTATTTTAATTAGGGTCATCCCAAACAATGCCACACAAGTGCGCACGCGCGCAGTGCACTCACAAAACGGGCAGACAGGTCCACAGAAATTACCGGTATGCTTAGTCCTACTTTAGTTACTGTACTTCAAAAAGCAGACGGTGCTGCGCTCAACACACACACGGACTCAAAACCATGGACACACTGGCACATAAGTTACAACAATTTATAGGCCTAAATTGCATAAGCTACAACTAAGCAGACAGCGCTGCTTCTCTCTATCTCCACTTTCAAAATCTATTTAAAACTCATAACAAACAAACAAAATTCCCAAAGTTGTCCTGAAATTAACTTATTGAATAAACGAAACGAAAAATATAGCCTACTAATGCAAACATTGAATCTGGACTTGAAATTATTCTGATTAGGCCTAGCCTACATTGCAAATAAGCAGACAGCGCTGCTTCACACACACGGGTAGCCTCTTGTTTCCTCTGCCACATGTCCTCCGTCCATACCTCTGGGAAAGGTGAGCTTGAGATAGCCAGGGGAACGTTGCTAGCGCAGCTAACGTGCACGTTAGCTAGCATTATTCACGTCTTTAGGCGGCTCTTCTGATGATGTAGTAGGCTACTAGTAGCAGCTTCACTTGTAGCTTCGGTGCTGCTAGCCTCTTTCTTCTTGTGAATTATATTCTTTTTAGAAAAGAAGTCAAGTAAAAAACGTTTTCCTTCCATTATAGAGCTTTTTCGTTAGCGTTCTTGAGGGAAAGAGCTGCCGCAAAATCGGCGGGCGGTGAGCTGGGGGTGTGTCACTGACACACCCCCAGCTCGCCGCGGGGTCACGAGCGTGATGACGAATCATCATTTTTGAAGGAAATCGTTTTTATTTTTTATTATAGGCCATTACTGTGAAATGTATTATGTTTTTGTCATTATTACAACAAATACACACTTGCAACTGATAAGACTGGCAATGATTTTATATTATTAGACTATTAAAAAAAAGATCATGCTCCAAATAAGTGGGGGTATGGCGTACCCCTGCGTCCAACGCCCACTACACCACTGTCCATATGTATTCAATCTAACACTCAAACTGCAGGGGCTACAGCAGGAGAGCATGTCCTCAACCTTGTTTCCTTTCAGAACATCGGGACGTACATCTTTATCTCTTAATCTCATACCTCTTTCCTTTCTGGATATTTGTTCTCTCTTTATTTATTCACTCTCATCGTGACTCTGAACTTCTGCCTACCTTTTTATTTGCCTATCCTCCCTGTGCTTTTAGTCATACCATGTTATGTTTTGCCTTTTCAACAGAGCGTAGCAATTTATTCTCTGGGGTCATTATGTTTTTCTTATTATGTTTAATATGCAACACTATAAAGCCCAGTTTGTTAAGGTTTATAAATGGGATTATGACAATATTTGTGTTTTATTGGGACGACACAGTACTTCAAATTAAGGCACATTTAACAGCTTTTCTTTAGTGCAAAACATTTGTCTAACGGGTTATAGAGTAAAACAAGGGCTGAAAATCATAATGTTCATTGTGGATGAATCCTTTGATTCTTTTTGGTTAAAAGTGGGGTAGGTAAGTTTGAGAAACCGGCTCGAGATACACTTTTTGTTATATTCCATGGAATGCTCTTAACATCCCGTTAGCAATGAATATCTCAAGTGCTTTGACAAAAAATCCATTAAGAAATGTCATCTGTGGAAGCCGTGGTAGGCCTACTGGATGGCCTACCTGCCTGCCAGCCTTCCATCTGTGCACAAACTTACCTCGTGCCCTCATTGGTCATGTGCGCGTTCGTGTGTGTTGGAGGAGGGGCTCTGTAAGGAAGTGGCAGATTTATTCCGGCTGTGTATTTTCAAATTCTAGCGCACTCGAGCTGGTTTCTCCAAAATGACCTACCCCACCTTTAATCGATAAAATATTCACTTTTTTTAGTGTTGTGTTTCAAATAATTATTTTAATATAATGGCGCTTAGAGCTCAGAATTCAAGGACAGCATTCTAAAATCGACATTTAGTTGGTATATTATTCATTCTTCACCATGTGTTAACCATGGAAGTAGTGTTTTGTGTGCCTGCAGTATGCACGTAGCATGTTCTACTGTACAGAATAGCAGGACACCACGAGCTATATTCTAAAAGTAAATTGACCTGAATTATTCATCTTTTTCATCCTTTTCCTTATATGTTATAGTCAAAGTTCAAACCATCATAGTATATTAAAGACAATGCTGCCAATTATACACTAAACAAGGTTACATTGCAAGCCAATATCGCCCCCCTCCCTTTAACCCTCCATCAGCACATCCCTTATATCCCTCCCTCTTGCCTCCCTTCCTCCCTCTCAGTCTGTCTTCCTCAGATTTCACTCTACCATAATCCAATTAGTCTCATTTGACATTTAAATTGAATCTCCATGGGGGCCTATTGGACGAAAAAAGTAGGGAAATTAGGAGGGAGCTATAGTCATGCTGCTACTTTTTTCTTGACGCTTCCTCTTGTTTTGTAATGATATATTGGCAGTGAGAATATAGTGTCTATGGGTGTGTGTCTATATTCACTGGCATGTATATCTATATGTGTGTAAGTGAGCGTGGCTGTGTGTCCTGCATGTATATTGTGAATGAAAGGCATGCCGCCAGCGCAGTGCTATGACAGGCAGCCTAATGAAAAGCTGGGTTCTGATTGACTGGCTGACAATGCGGCCCGCTGCATAATTAAGTCTTGAATAATAGATGCCCATACTTACACTTCCATGGTCGCAATAGCCAAGTCAAGTCTCTCCATCAGGCCAGCAAGGCTCATGAAGCGTAGCTTAGTCATTGCTGGGCATGCTTCACATTAACAGATTGCATCCATTTCCATATTAGCATTGTTTCCCAAACCCATTGGAAATACACAACCAATAATAGCCTGCATCTGTTGCAATATTAGTCTTATCTCAGAGCATGAGAATGATGTACTGCGGTTGTGATGGCTGATATTTATGTCAATCACACTTGCCCCGAGTAAGAACCCATAGCATCACAGCCTTCCTAGCAGCCTCTTGTCAGCCGCAGCTCTTCAACTAGCTCTAATTTGATTAGTGCTTGCCACCAGCTGCCCTAAATCGTCTCCAGTTGCAGCTGTGATATCGAACTCTCAAATTGGTCCTTTGAGCAGCCCTAAACACATTCTACATGCCAAAGCTTTATGCATTCAATTTAATTTCACATAGCTACATCCCCCTATTGTGTTTCCACTTGGGGTAGTCTGACCTTAGTTGGTGCTACTTATTGACCCTGGAATCTATGCATTATTAATATTTGACCTGAGCATGGCTTTCTTTTAAATAAGGTCAACTCCCTTGAAGGTTTCATGAGTAGAAGAGCTTTTAAGGTTAACATGCATGAACTGATTCTTGGGCAAGACCTACAACAGCTGCAAACACAACATTGATATAATCTTGTTTTTCAGCGGTGGTGAACATTTTTGCTAAGAGCTGCACATTTACACATCTGTCAGACACAAAGCAGTGCAACTGTATGGACAGGTCTCTGATCACATTGCAAAAGTAAAACCAATACTCACGCCACTGTGCTTTGTTAAGGTATTCAACCCCAGAGGGAAATATCTGGCTCAGCTGCTGCTACATGCTAAATCCACAGATTGTTCAGGCTAGGCACTCATTTAGTTTGCCGTGGCTGGCCAGGTGATGTACAGTATGTTTTGAATAGACTGCAACCGCCATGTCTCAAAGGGAAGCAAATGTTTAAGTGTCTTAATCTTTAATTATCGCCAAAATCCAGCAATGAATGAAATTGCAAAAAGTATGGCTTTATATAAGTCTATAGGGAAATGACCCTACTTATTGCCTGATGTTTTCCCTCAAAACACTTGTATGACGAGTTTACGGTCTCAATAAGTCAA
Source organism: Gymnodraco acuticeps (assembly GCF_902827175.1). Taxonomy (NCBI): domain Eukaryota; kingdom Metazoa; phylum Chordata; class Actinopteri; order Perciformes; family Bathydraconidae; genus Gymnodraco; species Gymnodraco acuticeps. Next base: position 2,664,786 of record NW_022991064.1, on the reverse strand, counting down.
AGCAACATTGTGTACATTATGGTTAATTAATGGTAATATACTCAGAGCAGGGTTACCTTGTGAGTGAAAGGTTGCTATGCTGTTGTTCAGTCTTGTTTATCTTACAACTTGAACTCCACCCTGACAACCAAGACTTATATAGGCTTCAAAACCCCTAATCTACAAACCAGTGGTTGACTTCAAGGTGGCTGTGTCCACTTCTTATAATAAACTATTATCATCATTTTTGTTTTACTAACCACAACAGCCAACCACAAATGGAAATAAGGTTGATGAGGGCACAGAGGCTGAATTCTGGACCACAAAACACACACAAAGGGCGGCAAGCTTGCAATCCTTTTTTATAAAGCTAATACGAAATGCAGAGTCAGATGATAAACTGAAATCAACACCTTTTATATGACACATAATCAACTGACCCATGCATAACATAAACAAGTTTTTTGGAGATGCTTGAAGTCGTTTTTTCGTCTTGTTGTTAGTCTTACTGTATGTTCCTGATTAACATAATTCATAACATCTGTATTGGACTCAAATGTGAGCCTTTAGACAGGGATTTATATTTTAAAACACAACCTTCTCAGTGCAGGCAAATACAAAATGCTGGGACATGGGAGGCCAATTGTTCAGTAGATGGATTTGTATTATACATTTATATAGTTTATATTTTGTTGTTAAGTAGTTGTTTTCTGACTGAATGTGGGTACTGCAAATCTTCATCTTTAACTGTATTCTGCTGTTGGCATACAACTATTCTGACTTCAAATAGTACCGTATCCTTTGTCAACAGTCTCCTATTTATTGTGACTTCAATGAGCTTTTACTAACACACATGACAAAGACTTACAGTTTCCTATTCTCTGTATTGCACCTTGTTACAAAGCATATATTATCTAGCAACCTCCAAACGCGAGATGTAGGCTTTTCATCCATCACAGTGGGAAATAAGAGAAGTACTGATAGAGCTTTCTGTGCACTGTGCTCCCCTTTCCATGAAACAGTCTCCCTGCTGCGATTAAAGAATAATTGGCAGTGAAGTCTTCAAAAACAGGCTTAAAACCGAACACACTTTACTCTATTGATGATACTTCAAACTCAAACCAACACAACTACCAGCAGGGACTAAAGCTCTACTCCAGTTTTCCACTTTCTCTGTGTCTGCTCACCTTTAGTTGTATCTATGGCGATGGGATCACAGCATGTGATAATGATCAGCACGACAAATTATGTTGACTTATCCGGCATTTATGCTTCAATAGGCATTTTATTCTCGTTTCCTCTTTTTCTGCAGCTTTCTTATTGTTTTTGTTTTAATATTAAATACATGTTGTTGTATTGCGTGGTCTTTGTAATGTCCAATAACTTCAGAAACAAAGATATAGTATCACAACTCAACATATGGTTCTCACACAGATGCAAAGAAGAAAAACATGTGCTTTGATATGTTTTAGTAGCAAATCTATGGATCTTGTCACTCCATGTCAACATATTGGAGAGGACTTTGGGTGACAGGAATAAGTTGGGACGATGCTCACAGCTGGATGATGGGATGTTGGTGAGAGCAAAGGGGAATTGGTGTAGAGGGAAGTGACTGAGAAGCAGCACATTAGCATCAGCACGATCAGCAGGTTAGCACAGGGGAAGTAAGATCAATAGAAAATGTATTTCACATGAAAAGCATGAACTGATGCTTTACTCAAATTATCAAACATAACAGCGCCTCTGTGTTCACAAGCCACAGCAACAGATATTCCGGGATATAGGAAAATAATTGTGATATTTAGCCACACCGTCATTCATTCCCAATATTTTCATCCAACTTCATCTTTATATCACCCTAGGTTGCAATGCAAGTGCTTAACAATACCAATAAACACAGGAAATATATATATATATTTCCTATGTGTTTTATAAAACGATTTATTTGCTCAAAGGCATTTATATTCTATTCTGATGCCCTCAGATTTGCTGGCAGGTCATTTCAGAGTGGAGGACTGAACGCACTAAATGCTGCCTCGCACTGTGTCTTTGTCCTTATCCAAGGAATAATTATTAGGCCAGTGTCAAAGGACCTGAGGGATCTAGGGGGAGCATAAATTGAAAGGATGTTTGACAAGTATTCAGGCTCCAGTCCATGGAGTGATTTGAACACTAATGAAAAGGATCTTAAAATATATTCTAAAGTTGACAGGCAACCAATGAAGGTATAAGCATGGCAGGGACAGGCAGCATAATGCATAAGGAAGCATAATGCTGATTTACCGGGTCGAATTGGTCACGATTTATGCGCAGTATAATCAGAATGTCATTGTCCCATCAGCACATTCAATGTAATGCACCAACATTTAAAAAAAGGTGGAAACGTAAGAAAAGAGAGGAAACATAAAACTAGCTCATGTACAGTAGCAGAAATTGACATTAAATCCACAATTCATCCTCAATGATTTATCATAAGGGTCTTTTAAGAAGAAATATCCTTCCATACCCTCGCCCCCCAGTACTTATCGGACCTCCTCCATCCCTACACCCCTTCTCGGAGTCTGCGGTCCTCAGACACGGGCCTGCTCTCCATCCCCCGCTCTCGCCTCCGAACTGTTGGTGACAGGGCGTTCAGTGTTGCGGCCCCCACCCTCTGGAATGCACTTCCTGCCGAGATCCGTAATGCTGCCTCCCTGGACATCTTCAAATCATCACTAAAAACACACCTGTTCACCCTGGCCTTCGGGCCCTAGCCCTTTCTTGGTCCCCCCTTTGATTGTCTGTTTGTTTTGTTTGTCCACCATGTACAGCGACCTTGGGTCCCTTGAAAGGCGCTATATAAAAATCATTTATTATTATTATTATTATTATTATTATTATTATTATTATTTCCAAAGCATTATTTGTGCTTTGCCGAACAAAGCTTCAATGTCTAAGATACTGCTGATTTATTGCAGGAGTCAAACACCTTAAACTGGTCAAATCGCAAAAGGAATACAAGTTAAATCTATTAAATGCAGGCTTCTATGTATTACAGATGCATGGAAGTCATATATATTCAATTTCCTGTCAAATGATGTAATTCACTCCCAATAGTTTTATTCCTGCTCCCTTGTCTCTGCAACTGTCATTGTTGCAGTGGGGCTTGAAGTCAAAATGTCCCACTACCTCTTGTTCAAATACACAAAACAACTTCTCTTCCAATTCCCAAAGTTGATCAGTTCCAGCTGCAAGCTAGGCCACCTCAAATCACATCTAACTTAAACCCCAGTCTGACTGTTTGGGAAAGTTGGTTTTCAACCTTCCTAAATTCTCCCACACCACTCCGCTCCTCCACTCCCTTCACTGGCTTCCTGGTAACTGCTAGAATCCACTTCAAGACACTGGTACTTGCTTACCGTGCTGCGAATGGATCTGGCCCTTCCTACATCCAGGACATGGTTAAACCATACACCCCAGCGCGTGCACTACGCTCTGCATCAGCCAAACGACTCGTTGCGCCCTCGCTGCGAGGGGGACCCAAGTTCCCATCGGCGAAAACACGTGGGTTTGCTGTCCTGGCTCCAAGATGGTGGAATGAGCTCCCCATTGACATCAGGACGGCAGATAGCTTGCACATCTTCCGGCGCAAACTGAAACTCATCTCTTTCGACTCCACTTCGAGCGTTTAGAACGATTAACGAAGCACTTATATACTAATAAAGGACTGGATTACCTAAAGCCAGTTGAGTAGCACTTGAAATGTTTGGCTCTATGAAACCTGATATACTTATATGATTCATAGGCTTGAACCTTTTTCTGAGGGAATGCAATTTTTTGTAACCCTACTTGAGGCCAAATAACCAACAATGTATCTGACTGTCAAGACACTCTGCTTCACAGCTGTAGAATGCTTAAAATAGCCATCCTTAGCATCTTGCTAGCCTATAATCGTCTATAAGATGTGGTCAAATAGTGGTTGAAAGTAAAGTGTTTGTCTCCAACACAATATCTATCACTGACAGCGGAGTAAATATAAAATGCCACAGTGCTAAATGATTGAAAGATTGACCTGGATGTTTGCTGCTGTTGGATTATTTTTGGAATAGTTGTCACAGAAAACTGCAAACACATTTCAAAATCTACATCAAGCAACTATATTATATATTTTTTTCCATAAAAAGAGGTTGACAAAACAACCGCTGCTTCCAGTGCAAACCAGTTGTATTTCCTGATGCTGAAAATGCCTGTGCAACTAATTCATTTCAGATCTGTGGGGAAAAGAGAGCAACATTTTACACTTATTACCACAAATGACTTGACATATTGGCTGTCGGTGACGCGTGACCTCCTGACCTTTACCAGCTTTCACCAGCAAATGCAACAACACCGACAAGACTCGACTCTCCCTGCTTCAGCCTCTGGCGTCGCTTCCCCCCTGCTGTCTGCTCACGCTTCACTGACCTGTAGCGAGCAATGAAGTCAACACAAGGCAGGCAAGCTAGCTCATCAGAGGACAAACGTCTTAATGTAATCAGAAACTCCCGGTGAAGAAGTGATTGTGTCGCCGCTGCATTGTCATTTGCTGGAAAATAAGGCTGCTTTCCTTAAATGTCTTGCTGCAGCCTTTGTTCACTCGAGGCGCAGCTCTCATATATGTCAGGAGTTGAAGGCATGGGAGGGAGCTTTAGCACACGGCAAAGTAATTCTTGAGTCATTGGCCTGCATCGTTAACCTTTTAAACCTGATACAGATATATTATCATTCTGTGCTACATGGCTGTAAAAACGTTACTCCATGGTGGGCGGTATCTTTTTACATTAGTAGTTTCCTTTCTCAACGCTTCTCTGTCCCTGCCCTAGTGTCACCCTTGTTATTTCTGAGATGTGAAACAAAAGGGCTTGTTTATCTGGATGTGCCTGGCTACTCATGGGTGACTGAATGCCAGATGAGAGGGTAATTAGGACTGCAGACCTGATCACTCACCGCTATATCATTATTTGTTCCTGTATGCGTCCGTGAGTGCTGCTTTATGGGGGCTCTTACATGCTCACGTGAGCATATCTAAAGAGCAAAGGAGTGTCTTTCCCTTCCCTTTCTGTTATCGCTGTGCATTCGCATGAGTATGCATCTGTCTGACAAAGTGTCTCTGTATGTGAGGATGAAAGACCCGGACAAATAAAGTAAGAGAAAGAGACAGATAAAGGGGAAAAAAACCACGAGGTTACTCATGTCTGCCTGTTTGCCTGCATTTGTTTGTCTCTTTCCTGTCTGTAGCCCACACAGCAGGCGGAGCACATTAGTGACAGTTTTTGGTGATGGAGAAGACAGGAAAGGCAAGCTAATGTGCACTATTTGCATAATAGTTTCACACAACTTGGCTTAAAGGTCCTTGTAAATCTTTGTTGTGTGACACAAGGTTATTAGTCTTAGTCCTTTTCTAGGTCTATCTGATGAACAGTATTGGGACACTTGTGATGAATGTGTACTACTTTGAGCGGCCTCTGAACTTTCGTCTTGTATTCTTTTATTTATTTACCATTTCACTTCGGTTGCCTAAATAAAGTCTCCTTAATTGTGTTTGAAGGTAAGTTATTATTGGCTGGGAAGTGCATCAACCAGCACTGTAATTCATTACCTCCAGACTTCATTTCCCAGGGCGCACTCAAAACTGAACTCACTGGCAACAAATCAGCGGGAGATAAATCAACAAGTTAGCTGTCACCATGGTAACAAAGCTATATTATTGCATTTCCTCTAGTGAGAACTCCCAGGTATGAACAGACAACTAAATACAAATATTTGAATTATTACTATTTGTCTTAACGTTATATCAATATGCACTAAGGATAGAGATTTGGAGGCTTTGCTTCATGTTAGTTTTCAGGCTTTATGAATTATTTATTCTTAAGCACTCACACAAACACACCCACACATAGAAAATCCTACTTCTTACTCAAAGAGAGCATATTTTTGTTCCACAACAAACAAATGTAATTGTCTCTGACTCGTTCCAAGCATTGTTTTTGAGCTGAAAATATACAAGCAAATGTAACTGTCCAAAGTGAATCAGGCTCCTGCGTTTGTTTCTCTCGACACCTTATCATATAATTAAAGCTTTTCCGACATTCTAAAATGGTGAATTACACCTACAGTACAGTAGGATGCGTTGCTACAGACACTGCAAATGTTCACACAATATACTTATCACACTATAATGCGGATTAGCTGGAAGCAATTTATGAAAACATGCTTTGTTTGTGCAAACTGAATGTATTCATAATGAAAACGTTCACACAGCTGTTTGAAACTGAGCACAACTCACAGTATTTCATAAATGTACTCTAATGCTTGTGACAAACAATGTTCACTGTGCCCCCGTCATGACAAAGAGAGATTTCTCCCTCAGGGACAAAAAGCAGTGATGCAAAAAAGTCCACAGAGATTTCTCAATAACATTACTGTGTGTGTCCATATTGGACGGCATGTCCCTAAAGGAGTTTCAACCATATGTCACTAAGACTGGAGCGGCGCCCATAAGAAGGCATGACGCGTGAGCACACTTTAATGCATATGAATGTTTTAGTGTGTGCACCAGTGATGGGGGTTTACTTGTGTGGCTGTCGCAGGATAAGGCCAAGAGGTCAGTGGCAGAGCGGTACCCGGCATTGTGCACAATGTGCCACAGAGCTTGAACCTTATGAGAGGGGAAAAGGTGAACAGGAGCAGAGAGTTATTACCAGCTCACGCAGGCGAGTGGATGTGAGGGTTAGCTGGGGGCTTGGAGAAGTCACAAAGGAAGTACAGAGAAAGGTCTTTCTGATCTGCGCCTCAACCTCATCTACATTTACCTTCATTTTCCTACATTGAACCAAAAACATATTACAAGATGGGAATTTCCAGATGTTAAAATAACTCACAGAAAAGAGAAAGCTCTGGGAGGCAGAGTTGTTGTAATGTGTAAAAGTGTAAGACAGCGGAGCGGCCACTCTGTATTCTACTCTGCAGACAACAAAGAGCCAGCCGAGTGTTTTTCTTCTCCGCTCTCTAAAAGGCTTTGACTTTCTTTTATTTCCTGCCTTAGTCATCCACTGCTCTCACACAACATGCTGGGATTCTTTTTGGCAAGTGGAGCTATGTGTATGTTTTCCCTGTGAGTGGGCTGTGATCAGGTGCACTGTGGCCAAGATGGTGTGTCCGTGTGTGTTTATGTGCTAATGTGTCCGTGTTGCTGCAGTGCATGCTGGCACCGGCTTTAACAGGTGCGTGTTGTTGTGTTTGATGTGGGGGGCAGCAAGAGTGAGAGAGATCAATTTGTCATTCCCCTTTTCATTGTTTAGTGTGAGAGCCAATTACTATTATTCTCATTCATTCAACACATACATTTTCTCTGCACAAAAAAACAGACAAATAAATAAAAGTATAGCAGTATTCACTAGTCAAAAAACTACATATTTCCCTGGAGTTATGTACAGTAAGTAAAAGCAGGATGAGTGGATAGTGACATGTATTACATTCATTAGCTAGCAGCAGATAGCATTTATGGTGTATGTCCATACCAGCAACCGTTGAGCTACACATGAAATAATACCATTAATCAAAAAGATTTTTTAATATCGTCACCATTTGGATCTGGTTGAAGATGTCAGAGTATCTTAGTGAGCACATAAGTCGTGTCAATCCATTAATGAATGCATTATTTGTTTACCTTAATACCATGTAGCCACATCAAGCATTATATCTTCAATCAGTATCTAAGTAGATTTAATATGCAGACATAAATAACTATAAGACAGGTGACCAAAGAGCGGGCATGCTGCTCATGACGACAAACCATAACTGTAGACATAATATATATTTTATTGTAGAATTAAATATATAATGAGCTAACTGCACTTTGTATTACTCAGGTTCAGGACTCCTTAGCTACAACAGAAATCCAGTGTAGGTGTAAAATGCACGTACCTGTGCAGGGAAACATGGTTTTCAGGTGCCTTTGGATCCTGTAATCCCAGTGTATTACGGCCACTGTTGGGGGTAAACAAATAAATGCACTGAGAGATTTAAGTCAAAGTATTTAGAGAAAACATTGGAAAAAAATTATAAATAAAAAAACAAATTCAAACACACAATATGTGAATATCAAGGAATTATCCATGTGACTTGTTCATGTTAAAATTGTGCGAGCAATTTCATTGGCAGTAGGAAACAGCTAGCATACAAGCAATTTGCTACATGTCGACAGAAATCTGTGAATAGTTTAATAGTATTTCTCCATTCAAGCATATAGCATATACAGTAACAAAGACCATTCAAGGCGCTTTAACTAGGTCAGGTTGCTCTGGAATCTATAAATAACGTAAACAAATGCATCGTGCTAGCCAGAGACCAACGCTGCTGACACTGCCTTGTCTCCCTGATGACTCCATGCACAATGAATGTATATAAATAAAATCAATTTCTGCACCAATTCCCAATGGATGTCCGCTAATCAGAGGCAGAGAGCAGCTACACAGTCCTCCTTGTATCCTGGAGGGCTTCTAAAGGCGGAGAGCAGGGAAGGAAGTGTCAAACATTCTCATTCATAACACTCCGTTCGATGTCTCACTATGGGATGCGCCTCATCGCGGAGCAAACAGAAGCATCAATCTCATTACGCCAATCCTGATTGGCTGGTGATCTTGACGTCAGCGTCAGGGAATTCACCCCCTATAAGTAGCTTGCGCCACGACGCATGCGTCATTCAAACACCTCTTCTCGCTTCAGAGCACATCTCTATAGTAGCCGGACAAGCTTAACGGTCCACAGACTGAACCCAAATATAACCATTTCGGTCGACGGGCGCTCGCCGGCTACTCCTTCTGCTTCGCAACGACGGTAATACTAACGCCAGTTAGTATTAAAATCGACCTCGCCGTTTCTTTCCCCGGAAAATAAGGTAAGGTTTTGATTTTTTCTCAAGCTAGCTACGCACCTGTTGCTAGCTAGCTTCCCCTTACTACCGACACCACGGTAGCGAGGACGCTTTTCTTTTTCTCTCTCACGGAGGAGAAAAGGATTAGAAGTATATTGACACACCAGTCAATATTCTTTGAGAACAAAGGACCCACACCGTCCCTTTTTCTCCGGATTAAGGACGGGTTGGTAACACTTTTTCTCTCAACGACGTACCTGTTACGAGCGGGTCCTCTCCACGAGGCGAACAAGATGGACGCCTCTCCCCCTCACACCAGAGGAGTCAGGGACTCGGAGGCTCGGTCATGCGGCTGCGGGTTGAAGATAGCAGGCACAGACTCACACCAGGTCTGCTCGTCCTGCCTCGGGCTGGAACACGCCCAGGAGGCTATCGACAACCAATGCCCGTTTCATCCGAAAGAGCATCCACCGACGGCTAGCACACCAAGCTAGCTTGTTGGAACAGGACTCCCTCATGTCCACTGATTCGCCGTTTGGCAATCAAGACACGGGGTCGTCCGCCGCAGAGACTGAGCCCCTCACTGTGTCGGTCTGGGGCTCACTAACAGCGACAGCTGCGGAACCGGGATCCCACGCCATGTCAGGCCGGGACCCGGTGGCGGCAAGAGACGCGGGAATGGAGCCCCACGCCTCACCAGGCGGGAGCTCCCGGCGAGACCTCACTATGGTCTCGCCCGCAGAGGCTCGGCCTGCTCCGCATACCGCCGATGGAACTGCTGGTGGCAGCCCACCTCCTACCGAGGATGGGCCCGTCACCAAGCAGGAACCCCATGCTGCCAGCGAAGGTGGACCGTTTCCAGTCGACCATGACTGAACGGTCCTACAGAGCCGCAGCGTTGTCCGCCAGGGCTCTGAACGTTTCCTCACTGCTAACCGCATACCAAGTGGAGCTCTGTGAGGATATGTTGAGTAATCCTGGACCGGCCGTTCTGGATGAGTTGGCCGCGGTCACAGACATTTGTCTCCGTGTCCAACGCTGCGCCGTCCAGGCCACGGGCAAAACAATGGGGATCATGGTGGTGCAGGAAAGAGCTAGATGGCTCAACCTCACCAACCTCCCAGACCGGGAAAAGGAGGATGTGCTAGACATGCCCATCGTTCCCGAGGGGATTTTCGGCTCCGCTCTTGCCTCCATGCAGAGGAGATGCGAGTCGAAAAAGAAGGAGGACGAGGCCCTCCACCTCTGCCTCCCTCGAATGGCCCAGCCGCTGCCTTCACAGCGGCAGCCCTTCGTCCAAGCTGCCCCGAACCCTGCTCGGTTCAAAATACCGAAAACGCAGAGGTCGCAGTCCGCCCCGAGTCCCCAGCCCAGGCAGGGGACGAGGGCGAGCTGGCCTAGAAAATCTCTGGTTCCGGCTGCAGCCCAGGCGCAGCCAACCCAGAATTTCGGCCAGCAGTCGAGGAAGAAGAAGCGAACGGCGTGACAGCCCCTCCTTCTCCCCTCTGTGACAGAGCTGGAAGTCTACGGTTCCCCAGCTCTGAATGTGTTCCCGCCGCCTCGAGAGATGCCTCAACACCATCCTCAAGTCCGCATAAACACATGTCACACACTTATTGATTTTTCTGTCATAAAACATTTTCCGCTGACGCATCCAGGCTTCGAGCCAAGGGCGCAGCTCGAAAAAATGAAAAGAAAAACAATAAAAACAATAAACAGTCCGTCAACTGTTCCCCTTCTGAGAGCAGCTACGGCCTCTCTCAAAGGGCGGACAATTGACGGGTCTGTGAAGGCACCACCGTCACGCGCATGCGCAGTGCCGGCTGGGGCTATAAAGGCACCACCGTCACGCGCATGCGCAGTGCCGGCTGGGGTCGTGAAGGCACCACCGTCACGCACATGCGCAGTGCCGGCTGGAGCTGAAAAGGCACCACCGTCACACGCATGCGCAGTGTCGGTGGGGATTGTTGAAATGGGGCACCACAGTGCTCAGACACTGGAGGGCCCCATAACACAACAAATAGAGACTCAGAGGGGAAGAGACGTGACATCTCAGCTGGCTCTAAGGAGCATACAGCGGGAGATGCTCACGACATCTGCTTGGGTTTCTCAAGACAGTTACACGGAGCTACAGACTCCAAGTCACCGTCACCCCCCCTCGCTTCTCGGGCATTCTGCATTCGCAGGCCCGAGGAGAGTCAGCCCATATTCTGGAGAGAGAGATTCTCTCACTCCTAGAAAAGAGTGAGGGGATCTGTTATGAATACAGAGTACTCCCCTTTGGTCTGTCTCTCAGTCCAAGGGTGTTTGTACGATGTACGGAAGCCGCGATAACCCCGTTAAGACAACAGGGTATTCGCCTGGCGACCTACCTGGACGACTGGCTGCTTCTCGCACAGTCGGAGCAGGAGGCTGTTACGCAGACAAATGTCCTCGTAAAGCACCTGCTCAACCTGGGTTTCATAATAAACACAGAGAAGAGCATGTTGTGCCCCGCGCAGACTATACTCTTCCTGGGTTTACGCCTGAACTCGGTGCCCTTTTCAGCTCGCTTGTCAGCGGATAGAGTGAAAGCTTTCAGAGCTTGTCTCGCTCTTTTCCAGCTGTGCAAACATGTTCTCTTCAGATCATGCCTGCGATTGCTGGGGCTCATGGCGTCAGCCATCCTGGTCGTACGACTGGGACGCTTACACATGAGGGAGTTTCAGCGCTGGGTGGCCGCCCTAAAACTAAAGTTATGGTTACTGTGAAATGCGTAATGGCTGCACCCGACTTTTCTAGTACGAGGTGTGCCTATGGGTGCTGTCCTTTCACGGAAAGTGGTCACCACGGACGCATGTCTGACAGGTTGGGGAGGTATTTATGAAGGCCGCCCGGTGAGGGGTCTCTGGAGCAGAGACCTCCAGCGGGCGCACATAAATTACCTGGAGCTTTTAGCGGTGTTTCTCACCCTAAAACGCTTTCTGCCTTTCCTCAGGGGACATCACGTCCACAATATCGTATATTAACCGCCAAGGGGGTTTGCGTTCTCTCCAGTTACACACACTGGCGCGCAAACTGATCCTATGGAGCGGTAGACGTCTCCTCTCTCTGAGAGCGACGCACGTACCGGGAGTGATGAACCTCGGGGCAGATCTACTGTCCAGAGGTATACCACTTTATGCAGACTGGACTCTACATCCAAGGATTGTGAGCCAGCTGTGGGTGCGTTACGGCAGAGCCGCGGTGGATCTGTTCGCATCGAAAGACAATGCTCAGTGTCAGCTGTTCTTTTCGATGCGCGATCTAAATGCACCGTTAGGCGTGGATGCACTCGCGCACGATTGGCCCCCGGGCCTTCTGTACGCGTTCCCACCCCTGGCTCTGATACCCCCAACTCTGGCCAGAGTGAGAGAGCAACGCCACACACTTATCCTGATAGCTCCGCACTGGCCAGCTATGTACTGGCTAGCGGAGATATATCAGCTGCTGTGCGGGCAGCCATGGCAGCTCCCACTACGCAGGGACATACTGTCCCAAGCGGGGGGGGCGATCTTTCACCCACACCCAGAGCGCTTGGCTCTATGGGCCTGGCCCGTGAGTGGTACAATCTGAATACAGTGTGACATGAAGCTGACCCTGGCAGCTGCCAAGCGAGCCAGTGGCACTCATGCACTATCTGTAGAGTCTTCATGCACTCAGTTCGCCCCAGGGCAAACAGAGTGTGGTTGAAGCCCAACCCTGCCTTTATCTTAAGGCGGTTGGTTCAGGTACCACATTTGACATTGAGGCATCCTCCCCGCCACTGTATTCCTCCGGGGAACAGCGGCCGGATTTGCCGTGTCCAGCCCGTGCTTTACGCACATACAGGGACAGATCAAGGGTGCTTCGTCATTATGACCAACCCCTTGTGTCCTGGGCTAACCCTTATAAGGGCAAGCCTGTTACTAAGCAACGGCTCTCCCACTGGTTTGTGGAAGCAATTGCTTTGGGGCTCATACGAGTCAGAGTTCGCAGGCACCCTCGGGTCCGCGAGCTCTTTCGACTCAGGGTCTGGCTGCATCCTGGGCTCTGTCCAGGATGTCTCCCATCCAAGACATTGGTGCAGCGGCGAGCTGGTCCTCGCTGCTCACTTTTGTCTGCCTCCTAACAGGCTGGACGTTCTGCTCCCAGTGTGACTCAAGCAGTGCTGGGCACCTGGTTGAGTCAGAGCTCTACCTGTTAAGTTCTGGTTAGTTTGGTGATTTTCGAGATAAGCTCGTCTGACAATACGGGAGCTACAATTTCCCATAGTGAGACATCGAACGGAGTGTTATGAATGAGAACTATAGGTTACTTACGTAACCCCAGTTCTCAGAGTAACATGAAGTGAGATGTCTCACCAGACGGCCCTCCTTGCTATGGTGAAGCGAGAAGAGGTGCTTATTTTGAATGACGCATGCGTCGTGGCGCAAGCTACTTATAGGGGGTGAATTCCCTGATGCTGACGTCACGATCACCAGCCAATCAGGAATGGCGTAATGAGATTGATGCTTCTGTTTGCTCCGCGATGAGGCGCATCCCATAGTGAGACATCTCACTTCATGTTACTCTGAGAACTGGGGTTACTTAAGTAACCTATAGTTTTCTACTCCTCCCTTACATAACCAATCCAGGAAGGCGGTTTCCCTTCTCCATCCTCTGCTTTTTTGAGAATTTCTGCATCTCAACGTGTGACTTTTGATGTGGATGAGAGCATCAGATGTGACATGACCCAATGATTAGAACATGTGTCATCATGGAGGAGTGCTCAGATAGGGGAAGGGATGGTGCTGGATGTTTCAGTCAACAGTGAAGCAGCTTTCATCCGAGACTGACGGTTCCTTTTATGATGCTGAAGCCTTTGAAATGCACATGCAGGCAGTTCTTTATTCAGTAACAACAGGGCATAGAACTGAACTACTGAGGAATACTGTATTTGGATGGGAAACGAAAAATATTCATCCAAAGGTTTTGCTGGATTTTATTTGACTTTTTGAGGGCTACTGTGGTCATGAGAATAAAGTAAAGAGTTTGAGGAAATATGAGGAAACCATATATGGCTCTAACAACATCAAATGGTGCCAATAGTCTGCAGGACATGAATATATTGACATCTACACATAAATCACCACCAGCATGTACAAATAAAATGTAAAGGTATGTTATTATTTGGTTTACTATCGCTTGAATGATGAAGGCACAAATAATTAATCATCAACATAATGTCACCAAACCCAAACAAACCAATACTTAATATTGTATAATTATACTTGCAATGTATGGAACACCACCATATGGTTGGACTCGGACGACTATGTTAAACCCCTTATGTTAAAACTATTTATTTCTTTAAGTCTCACTTTATATAACATGCATGCATGTTGACAACTAACAACAGTAAACGTCCCAAAATCAATAAGATAAAAAGTAAGATGAGTACTCAGTTAAGGTATGGGAAACCAAAAGGTAGGGAGACAATAGCGGTAATTGACAATCGAAATTAGCATTAACTCTTGGTAGGAAATGGGAAACAAACCGCAATCCCATGACAATGACAATGACTATACAAACCAGCATTTCATGTGGATAACTCATGAGACACCTAAACGATTACGCTTTGCTAATGTTTTGGAGCTGATACTGATACAGATGGAACTACCATTGAAGATAGCATTATCCTCTTGAGTCAGAATGAAAGCAGCCGACAGCTGCTGCAGTGATAAATACCGTAAAGAAGTATGCACTGTAAAGGAATGTGTTTTCATCTAAAACAAATTCAAATGTGTCTCATATAAAACTCAGTACTTTTTATAATTCTATTCACTAAGCTTCACAGCACTTTGAAGTTGGTCTAATAGTTGTTTACATTTCAAAGAATGTTTAATGATGGCACTTTGGGGGGCATTTCAGAGTGTGCTATAATTAATTTGTGGTGTGGGAACGTTTGGACACTAATGATAAAAGAGGACACAAGCTCAAAAGATTTGTTCAAGTGCTTAAACTAACCAAATTAAACATTGAGCAGTATTCAATTAACATTTTGTACACACACAGTGACAGTGTTGGCGTTTCTTGTCTTGCTTAAATCATTGTCTTATATAGATATTTGATTACATTTATAAATCGGGCTTAACCAGTTCATCCAGTTGTAAAGTACATCAAAATATACACAATTGGAGATCATGACATTGAAGTGAAACTGTAGTTTACACTGATGAGTATTGAACATTGATATGTGAAACACCAACATGCAGCACATCACAGCAATGGAAACTACAGTGACTGCATTGAGCAGAGAAAAACCCTCTCAGACCAATGCAGTTTTTAAGTACACCAAATTACCACCAAACAAAAGCACAGCTAGTAGCAATTGCAAAAGGTTAAAGCTGCAAACAACGCACCTTGCCTGTGATTCGGTGCAATCTATCATGGCCTGACAGGAGTTATTGAATAATCAATTGTCCTTGCCAAATGTCAGCACAGTGCGTCAAGTCCAATAAAACCAGCAAATCTGAGGAATATATGTCATTGCACACATTCTTACCATATGTCTGTGTTTAGGACAACTAAACGCATCATTTAACCTTTTTAGGGTGTCAACTCAAGTCTGTGTCAAACATGTGAGCAGAGACTAGAGCATTAAATAAATCCAACAGGAGCAAAAAAAAAACACTGGGCTTGAGGCTTGTTCTCTGTACAACTTAAAACATGTGTCAATACTGATCGCAAATGGAAAAATACATATTTTAAACTAAATGTTGTGACAGTATGTCGAAAATTGTGAGAAATCCGCTCACGGGCTACAGACGCTTTAGTGAGGGTTGTAGCATGAAAGTGATTTAACAAGAAAGATAACACATATAAACAACACCAACTATTGTTAGATTGAATGTAGGATGCAAGAAGGCAGGCAGGGAAGTGCCACTCTTATCAATGTGCTAACCAAAAGGTGGACATGAGTTCATGCTCAGTGAATGGACATAGTAGGGAGAAGGGTAATTGAATGTCAAAGATTCCTAGAGTCCATTTAAGAACCTGATCTTGCTTTAGCACCTGCTCAGCTCAGGCACCACAATCTCTAACCTGCTCAACCAATGGCCAGCAGATGGTTTTTAAACCACTAGAAGGACTCCCTAAACCCATCATTGGTAACGACGACTGGAGTCGCTCCTGTCAACCAGGAATACTCGAAACATTCCCTTACTATTGTAAAAGAAAGGTTGAAAGAGTAATTAGGAAATGAGAGGGATTACATTGACTTTGAAAAGGTCAAATTGTATAATGTCATTATCAACAAATCCCAGGTAAAGGCCAAAGCTAACAATGGTGGCATATTCCTTCCTAATGAAAGTGTAGCCTGTGTCTCGTTGAATTTAGCACATCCAACAACCAATCTCAATTGTCAATGTTTGCTGTGAAGTAGAAATACTCGCACACACTTCACTGGTATAACTTGTTGTGTTTGTTGTATAGTTTCTATTGAAAACTGTTGATGTAAGCACTGACTGAATGATAATGTCATGGGATTCATTGCCAAAATGAAAGGTATACATACATTTATAAAATCTTAAAGGCAGGCAGGAACAGAAATCTTGAGCAGGTGGTAGTCAACATCGAGAAGGTAGTCCAAACAGGTCCAAACAAATAAATCCAAAGAGGCAAGGAAGATAAACAGAGTCCAAAGACCAATCTGATGTTTAAAACAGCATGGGAACACCAACCGGTTTCAGGTAAAAAGACAAGAGAGGCTAGAAAAAACAGCTACGCAGCACATGGCACATTTTCAAAAAGGGATTGCAGGGCAAATTAGGACAAGTTAACAGGTGAGCAGGTGAGGGAGTCATGTGACTGGGACCGGTGGGAAGGTGAGGGCATCTGGTGGACAGGTAGAGAATGGCAGGTATGGGGGGGGAGTGAGCAGGGGCTGGGGGGGGGGGGCTGTGTTTTATAAGAGGGGATTTTATAAAAAGGGGCCGTATAGGACAAATAACTCCCCACCAAAACCAAAAGGCAAATGCATAAACTGCAAAAACTGAACTACCATATTCTCCATATTTAAGAGTAACAACAACAACAACAATACATAAGGACCAATTAAAGCGGAAAAGCCTAGAGCACCCGAGCATAACGAGCAAAGAGGAGAGAAGAGGGAACACAAAGGGGAAGCGTGGAGCAATAACAGGTAAACAAGTCATTGTAAAAGTTAGTTATGCTTTATGACATTTTTCAGTACATTACATCAAATTATACAAATGTGATTTTCTTATTAATCTCTCTGCTGATTTATTAACCGTACACATTGTAACCTAAGATGTACAGTAATTGAAACAAACACTTGATTTACCACAATTAGTCAATCTTCTTGAGGTGAGTAACAGGAGTTTTTTACACAATGTTACATACTGTCACCGAACCATGGTTGTATGTTCTGTCCCTGAATGCACTGATGGTGATTCAGTCCACCTCTGAGGGAGCATTGTTGTTAACCAACTCCCTCAGAGGATCGATCTGACCAAGATCAAATCAGTTTTTCCGACAAATGGAACGACACTTATGATGGCGGCAGGGATTCCCCCTAAGGGCAAGTGCCAAGTGGAAATCAACAGAGGCATGCTGAAGGACTAAAAAAAAAAAACACTTTCAGTTCAGTTGAATTCAACAACACTATTTTAGATATTCTAACAAAATGACCCAACTGGTCAAATTAAGTTTTTTTTCACTTCAAAGCTAATGTTGTTTTCAAAAACAACAGTCAAGAACAGCAATTATCATTGCCAGTAATGACGATACTTTCTATCTAACAGACATCCTTATAATCATCTCGTTTAGGTGTGTCAGCATGCAACCATTTACGACTAATTCCTTTTTTTCGCTGCTGGTTTCGATATTTTTATGAGAAACCCTGTCATTTCCTGTTATTCAGTATTCCATTTAGACTCATATCCGCAGTCACACCACATAGTTTTTAATTGGGCAAGTAGTATTTATCCATCACTGGAGAATACATAAACCCGTGTCTGCCATGACCTTTCAATGCGCTTTTCTACACTGACTGGTCAACATATACGTATCTTGAGCATCGCTTCAAGGACGACCAATTCACCTTGTCTGTTTGATGCCTCTTATACATTTTGAACTACACACAAGCAAACACAAACACACACACACACACCTATTGTAATTGCTGTCCTGGTCTCCCCCTCATTGGCAATTAAGCAGTGCTCACAAAGCAATCAAGCATGGGTCAGGACAGATGTGATGCAGAGAGAAGAAGGCTTGTTTATCATTTTCCCAGCAATAACTTTCAGCTCACTTGTGGAGGAGATGAATCATAATGAGGGGGATTGTACACAAGCACTGTTTGTTGTTTGCTAACACAATTCAGCTCGTTAGGGTTCAACCTATAGAGCTTGATAATCACCACAAACAATATCAGAATGGTCACAAACAATTTAAAATAACTTTATTTTACCCTTGGCTAGGGCTTAACCAAATAGCAGGACTGTAAATCCACAAACCTAAAACGCTTATCTTTTTAAACAATGGCTGTGATGATAGAGCCATGTGTGTGTGTGTGTGTGTGTGTGTGTGTGTGTGGTGTGTGTGTGTGTGTGTGTGTGTGTGTGTGTGTGTGTGTGTGTGTGTGTGTGTGTGTGTGTGTGTGTGTGGTGTGTGTGTGTGTTCTATCATGCGAAAATAGTTTATTTCAGTGCTTGCTCTGGTTAGTATTTTTAGAGCTTACGTTTTTCTTTGAAGTCATTTTTAATTGTGTGGTCCGGATGGGTGTTAATTAGGAAACAGTCATTAATTGTGGGCTATGCTTTAGCAACACTGAGCTTAGTCACAAAGCTGCTGTTGAAGAATGGAAACTTCACATCACTGCGCTCCACTAAAATACTTTTGAAGACTTATTAGCTCGCTCCTAGTTGGGCTCATATGTGTGAATAAATAAAAAATACATTGAGATTAGAGAAAGATAATACAGATCTTTGACATATTCCACATGTTAAAATACCTAACATGTATCTGGGTGTGTTTATGCTAAATGTTGATACCCACAATACCTCTTGGAATACAATCACACTGTACATTTTACATTTATATATTCAGTTTATTATTTAATATTCCATCCGTCACATACGTATATATAATACCTTGCTTTATATCTTGTTGTTGTTCATTTTTAAATTCAACATGTATATTTTCTACTTTCTTGTTTATTTCTTGTTTTTAAAATGTGTATTGTACTCTGCCATGTCTTTTTATGCTGCTGCAACACAAACATTTCCCAAATTGGGATCAATAAAGTTATCTTATCTTATCTTCACTGCATATGCTCTAAGGCAGTGGTTCTCAAACTTTTTTCAATAATGTACCTCTTTTTAAAAAAAATGCAGCCACGTACCCCCTGATCAGCGCAGAAACTATTTGTTAGGGACAAAATGCCTATATAAAGAGGTACAGCACAGCGGTGCGCCATCAGTGTCTGATTTATTAAAACAACAACATTGTAACTGAGAAACACTTAAATGCTAAATTTCAAATGTTTACAATCCATCACTAAATTCATGGCAAACCAATTTTAACATCATGCAATAACACAGGACATTAGTTGCATTGAACTGATCTTTTTAATAAGTTGTACTTACAATGTAGTGAAACATGGGCTTGTGCTTCACTGAGGATCTTTGTCATTCTGACAGGGAGGCAACCTGCAGTTATTACACTTTGTGTTTTGAAATATGTGTAACTCTGTTCATATAAAACCCACACTGCTCAAACTTCGTTACTTTCCCTAAAATCAGTATATTTATTTATTTATTTATTTTGGGGCGTGGGGAATGAAGAGAAAAAAATATATGAGCATTTTATGAGCATGGGATTTTGACCCCTCATATAAACATATGCATAATGCTGCGCTATACTTTGCGGCCACACACCGTTGCCAAGCAACGCTTATTGTTTAGGTGTCCTTTGATAAGCAGGCAGTCATATCATTAACTAGAACTAGCTAGATCTGATAGATTTGGACATAAACACGAGTGAAGTCTAACCGGACGCGAGAGAGAGATCAGATCAGCTGCTGCTGACGGAGAACACGCAGCTCTGCATGATCACAGCTCCGCCGCTGTGACGGATCGTTGAGCCGAGCAAAATACACTAAAGAGTTAGACCTAACACACTTAGCTATCTACTCTGGAACTAGCTAAACTAGTTATAAATATATTTATTCTTTACTGTCGGGTCACTTATTACAGGTTCAGCGAGCTGCACGAGACTGACCGGCTGTCAGGAGAGGGAGAGGAAAAGAGAGCACCCCGTTTATTTTTCCCATTTTATTATCCAGAGTTACTGTAAACTTTTGAATAAAGTAGTTAATCTACTATTAGTAGTTCGTTTAAATGCATTTATGTTTTTTTTTCATTATCATAAAATAAA
This sequence comes from Gymnodraco acuticeps, assembly GCF_902827175.1. Taxonomy (NCBI): domain Eukaryota; kingdom Metazoa; phylum Chordata; class Actinopteri; order Perciformes; family Bathydraconidae; genus Gymnodraco; species Gymnodraco acuticeps. Next base: position 2,644,475 of record NW_022991064.1, on the reverse strand, counting down.
TCTCATGTACCCCCTGCAGTACTCCAACGTACCCCCATTTGAGAACCACTGAGGAATGGTTATGGTTATGGAAAGATTGGGCCTATGGCAAATAAACTAAATAACAAAAAGCTAAGGTATGATTAGTGAACAACAAACCAACAATCACACTGCATTGATACTTTTTTCAACATGTTTCATATGTACTGAACATAATACTTTTCAATAGATAGAAATAATAATAAATAGTACCAAATGTACCAATCGATGGCAGCGTACTGCTTTGAGATGGATTACTGGCTCTGTTTTTGAAGTGTTCTGCCCCTCAAGAATACTAACATCATCATCATCATTCATCACTGATATTTTTGTCATCAATCATTTTTATTACTTTGCAATCACATGCATTTTCTCAATTTTGTTGCGTCCTCCTTCTTGTTGTTACCCGTTGTTTAGTCATTTATTGTTTTGTTTACCAAAGGCTGACAGAAAAGAAAAACACATAATGTCCTAAGATGTTTTTGTTTAGTTGACGCACTTATGCTCCAGAATGTAATGGCCGTTATAGCACTTGACTGTGGCAGAGAATAAAATAAGTTTTACATTTTCAAAAAGTTATAAATGTCAGGAAGCATTCGGGACATAAGCATCGTCACAGTACAGGGTCTCTACTCTGCACTGGTTTTGTGGTGGTATACATACTTTAAAGTCTCTGCTGCTTTGAATCAGATGAGGGAAACTTGATATTATCAGGCAGTGTCAAGAATGCAGAGCAAAGTTGAGACTAATGGCGCGTTTCCACTGCAGCGGGGTAGCCCCGTTTAAGCGTCCCTAAGCGTCCTCGCTCTGGCCTCGGGCTGCCTCGCTGGCCGGCCCAGGCCGTGGCGCATTTCCATTACAGTTTAGGACCTGGGGTAGCAACGCAGTGTAGGCGGGGCGACCGGCTTTGTTTTTGTTCACATTTCGAGTTGTTCCGTCGAGCTCCTGCTGGATTTGATCATCCCCAATGAGATGTAGGAACGTCGTCACCTCCTCGGTCGACCACGGTGTGCTTTTCTTATTAGACGTAGCCATTTTTGTAGCTCATCCGTTTACAAAATGCTGTTTATAAAAATGCTGCAAGCTTGCTTCTAAATATATATGCGACGCTAGGGATGAACTCGATCTTGTGACGATTCTCTCTGACCAATCAGCAGTCGAGAGTGGTGACGTCACTAGTTCAGCCCTGGCCCTGGTCTGAGGGAACCACGATTTTATGAGGCCGGAAAAAGAGGGAAAAAGTACCCGCTGGCCAGTACTAGGCTATATGGAAACGCCACCAAAAACCGGCCTGGCCGCTTGAGGACGGTTAAGGACGCTTAAACGGGGCTACCCGCTGCAGTGGAAACGCGCCATAACTTGCTGCCACCATCAGGCCAATACCTTAGAGAGGCCACAAATCTCATTTCCTATTTCCCACCTCTGTGGCAAGATACCAATTCCGACATCAAACAGTGCCCTCTTGGGCTCAGTAATGCCGGTGAAAGAATAATAAAGGAAAAACAACACCACACAGGATAGAGAGAAAACTGTTGTGTACCTAGAGCAGGGGTGTCAAACTCATGGCCCGGGGGCCAAATCCGGCCCGCGACTTCATTTTATGTGGCCCGCAAGAGCTTGCAAAGAATATAATACGTTTATTATACGGTTTGGTTACATGCTACTTTACAGAATATCTATATATGTTCATTTCAAATGTGAACATAACACAAGGGTTAATTTCTTATTTTATAGTTATTCATCATTTTACATTTTTATCTTGGATTTATCCTTAATTGTATTAATCCGTGTGAATCTGTGCTGTGCTGTTTTTCAATCTTACCCTGTTGCTGTTAAACCACTGAATTTCCCCACGGGGATTAATAAAGCTCCATCTTATTTTACAGAAGCATGTTGCCCATAAACTATATGTCCCACAATGCATCTCATGTTGTGACATGCACACTGAAGAGACTTGCAATTATTTGCCCTAGACTTCTGCTTTCAGACGTAGTTAATTGTGAAGTTATTACCCTATCCGATAATAATCCAATGCAGAGGCAATAATATAATATAATACATTATTTCATATATATGATGTATTTATATATGTATATTTATATAGTTACAACTGGCCCTTTGAGTGCAACCATAATGCTAATGTGGCCCACAATGAAATTGAGTTTGACACCCCTGACCTAGAGAATGGAAATGTCAAATTGACTAATCATTATAAAAGCAAAGGTAAAGGAATAGTTAACCTTCCTTCACATTATTTAGAAAATAATCCTGATGCAGGTCCGCTGCAACTCTTACTATTTGTACATCCAGGCTGAAGACTTTCCTTTTTGCCACTGCTTTTAATTGAACTTTTTGTATCTTAAACTGCACTGTAACTTTTATTCATGTATTTTTTCTTTTGATGTTTCTTTTATTATCTTTGCTTTGTAATGACTGTTTTTAAATGCCATTTTCTTAATGTCTTTCATTCGTATAGCACTTTGAATTGCCTTATGTTGAAAGGTGCCATATAAATAAACTTGCCTTGCCTTGCCTCCTTTCCGGGAATTTCATTGAATTCAATGCGGCCATTTTACATAGTTAACACACCATTGTTCATATCACACATCACACATTTAATAAAATGAATAGACACATTATTAATCAGAATATGTTGCAAATAAATGACACAGGGTCATTATGTCCCTCCTCTATGAGAATAGGGGAAATGATGTAGTCCGAGCATGATGAGGCTAAACCCACAGTCATATGCAGATGAAAATGCAAAAGGAGGTAACTGTATGTAACAGGAGAGCAATCTGATGAAAGTGTTGCTAATGAAAGATTACGGCTGCATGTTGATTGTGGAGGTCAGAGTACTAAGGGCGTCGGCTTAACATATTAGCTCCCTATAGTCTCGCATATACTGGCCATGCTGGTACGTATAGCACATCAAGTTGATTCTGGTATTACTGCTTTTTTTTTTTTACCTTTGAGAAGCTAATGATTTTTTAGATTTTAAGTTTTTATTTGAGGTTTTATTGGTTATGCACAATCCAACAATAACACACAAGCATAACAGATAACACACGAACAACAGTGCATGTAGAGGCAAACAACCCATTGGGCTTATTTAAAGCCTCTACCTAACAAAAATCTAAGTGTTATATTAAACACAAGATCAATATACCAACAATTGCTTAAATTCAATTAAAACATATGTAAACTTTAAGAACAACATGTACTATACTTAAATTGTTAACAAAATAACACTAAGAAAACCAGGCATCATACCACTGTAACATGTTAAGGGATTGTTTTAGGTATTTTTGAAAGCAATGCAGCGAGATACAGACTTGTGTTATTGTTGCATCCTGATTGTTACAGGAAAAGGAAAAAGAGCTAAACTAATGTGGTTTTAAGGTTGGATAAATAACTTAAAATACATTTCAGGAAATACAACATATCAGAAGTAAAATCCTCGATAGCAATGTATGTATTAATAACCTCTTTACAGGCATTTCTAATTGTTTCCTATAGAGAGGCGAAGTCCCTCCCTTTCCGGGGGACCTCCATGGGACCTTATTTTGGAAAAAGTATGTATTGAAGTCAATGGAGAGAGAAAGATTATCTTTTGATCCCGTTTGAATTGTGCCACGAATTACACATATGATGTTTGTCAATTTAAAAGATAATTTAGCAAGTCAAAAAAATCAAAATGTGTCTTAAAACTGTGAAGTAACACATTTTTTTGTGTGAAGTGCTCAATGAACTAGAACTCTGGTCTCGCACACGTCACCAACACCAAGATGGCCGTCACGGTAGCACATTTCACCTCTTTCTTTCAGAATGAGGCGAAAAGCATTAAAATAAGTGAAAATCACTACAAGTCTGGGCATGTTGAGAGCTGCACATACGGAAAAGGGGAGTTAGTCGGTTCCGTAAGAGCCAGCATGCGGACCGGCTTTACAAGGTTTCGGTGAGTAACAGGAGTGTAATGTGTAACGTTAATGACATCACTTATGCGACTCTGGGATTTGTAGTCTTTCTAGTTGCATATTTTTCATAGTCTTTCAACAGTTTTTTTTGGAAATGATTTTTTAAGATTGACAAACATCATATGTGTAATTTGTGGCACAATTCAAACGGGATCAAAAGATACGTTTTCTCTCTCCATTGACTTCAATATATCATTTTTCAGAAATAAGGTCCCATGGAGCTGAAGTAGATGCCACTCTATAGGTGTCCATCAGTGCTTGAATTGGAATGAAAAAGGTGCCAGTACTCTAAAATCAGCAACTTTTTCAAGTCAATTTTATATATACAGCCCACAAACAAGAATTTGGCTACTATAATGCTGGTGGGTTTGTCTCTTTAATACTGTATATTTTAGAAAGGTTCACTGTACTTAACATTTTTTATGATAGGCAGCGGATATGGCTAAAGCTCAGTAAGGTCAATATTAACTGAAAATATAGCAATCAAAGTCTAGATCTTCTGCTGAAGACACATGAAGCAGAGACCTTTCAGGTGAGAGCCCCTCTGGTGGTGTTCAACATTAATGACAAGGAAACAAAGCTCTGGTCAGAAGCATTTTTTATAAAAAGCTTTAACAAAATTAAGTATTTCTGTACATTTTGAATGCAATCTAACTTTCCAACTCAGAAAACGAAAAACGAAAAAGTGCCAAAAGTCTTCTCACATGGCTGAGCTGCTTTGCAATATACTTCACCACTGAAGAATACAAATATGTATAAAGTAAACTATGATGCAATCTAACTTTCCAACTCAGAAAAATAATAAAGAGCATGAACAAAGAACATGTAAAAACAAATGCAAAATTTGCACAATCTAAAATGAGAAACTGTAACTGCAAGTAACAAAGTCTGAGCCATGGTAAAGAGTTACATTGAACACCAAGCTGATCAGATAACTCCCTGGTTGGTCTGAAGTCCTTCTATCTCCAGGGTCTGTACAAATCGGCACATTATGCCAAAAGTCTTCTCACTGGGTGAGCTGCTTTGCAATATACTTCACATTGTTAGAAAAGGCTCCAGAAGGCCTTGGGGACATCAGTATCAGGGGCTGGAGCTGGACAGGCTCTTTCATCAGCACTTCTCCTTCCCTTTGCCAGCCAGGACCTCACATACTGTTCCGGATTGAACTGTCCTAGTGATGGTCCATTACATTTAATGAAAACCAGGCTGGACAGTCGGCTGACAGAGAGAGCATTCCTTTTTGCAGTAAGGATATCGTTCATGCAGCTGAATGCCCGCTCACACTCACTAGTGGAGACAGCGATGGTTCGGACTGCTTTCAGTAGAGGCTCCATGGCAGCAGGTGTACGGGATGCCCTGGTTTCCTTGTATTCGCGAAAGCCCTGAACAGTCTCTCTTCTGTCCACTTTCAGCACTTCGCACAAACGTAGCACCTCTACGTCCCCATACTGTACGTCTAACTCCTCTTCAGGCCAACTTCCAGGATGGATAACTTTCATGTCCTGGATTAGCTGATTGTCCCGGGCCTCCCGGCCATGTAATGGGATTTCTCTTGTGCTGACATGAGAGGAGGTTGTGGAAGTCATTCTGTGTCTCAGATTCTCTACCATACTGCGGAAAAACTGACCTGCATGAATCTGTACAAGCCTGCCATTCTCACGCAGGGCAACACCCTTGAAGGACTTCTCAGCTAGAGCTGTATGAACTGTAGTCATGTGTGGGCCAGGCATGGTGACCATGGATTCAAAAACTCGTATTTCTCGAGTTAAGAGCCTATCTGCTGTAGGCAGTGTCATCTCTCTTTTTTGGAGTTGCCGAGAGAGGTCGCTGAGCTCTGTGAGCGCATCGTACATCAGTCCCAGATTGCTGACAAACGTTGCAGATGTGAGCACATCATCCAGGCCCTTGTACTTTGCTCTGTCTCTGGAATCCCTGCTCGTGTCGTTTGCAGCATTTGTGAAGTGATCATGAAGCACTCGGTAGTTTTCCCAGACTGCTCTGACGCTCCTTTCACTTGAAGCCACCCAGCGGATGGACAAAACACGCCCTATCACCAGGAGACGCTGTCCGACTGCTTGCGCACACTGCGCTAACTGCCTCTGATTTTTGGGGGAGGCATGGAACAAGGAATAGAGTTTGTCAAAAAAGATCTGGAAATGATTGAGCCCTGAGACCTCCTTGACCACATCCCCAACTGCCAGCTCTAGACAATGATTGGAGCAGTGCCACACAAACAGGCTTGGGAATTTACTACACAACTGGGTAGCAACGCCTGTTCTCTTCCCTAGCATGACTGAAGCCCCATCACATGCAAAAGAAACGAAACACTGACCTAAAAAGTCCTCGTTAAAATCTCTTCCAAGACACTCCATTAACGCCTTTGTGATGTCATCAGCCGTTGTTCCATCCAACTCAATCAGCTCCCAAAAAAACGTTTCGGGCTCAGCATCAGCTAATGCTGAGCGTAGACACACAACAAGCACAGTTTTACCACTAATAGTGGTAGATTCATCGACCAAAACACAGAGTTTTCTTTGGTTTTCTGTAATGTCTTTTGCCATTTTTTTCTTCAGCTCATGAGCTATGTGGTCGATGATTTCGCCACAGGTTTTATTGGAGTGCAAAACCCTGCCCACGTTCAGCCCATTCAGTTTCTGTACATTCAAATCAATTGGCATGTCTGTGAATGGCCGGCTATGTTTGCCAATTTTATATGCCGTTCGAAAAACTCTGATAGTGGTGTCTAATTCAGATTTATGCATAGACTGCACTTGATGTTGAATAGTTTCATGTGAAGCAGATGTAAGGATGTCAGCAGCTTTTACATGGGCTTGTGATTCTTTATGTTCTTTGATTTTTTTTCTCAGGCTAGCTTGTTGTTTGCCCTTGTCAACACCGAAATGAGACACTGCACACTCACCCCATTCAGTTGACAGTTTCAGTCCTTGTCCAGTGTGTATTCCCAAAGATTTGACATCTCTGCATATCCGACATCCTAGCTTCTTATCTTTAAGAAGGAGCCATGCATTGGTCTTACAAAAATATTGCACCTGGTCCGTTGTCCAGCAGTCAGGTGCATCGCTTTGCCCGGTGTTGGTGGTGGCAGTTGCGCCAGCAGCAGCTAACGTTAGAGGCTCTGGAGGAGGCGGCGGAGCTAGTGCTAATGCTAATGCACTAGAACTTGGAGCAGGAGGATCAACCAAAGAAAGCTCCCCATCAGACACAATTTCCAACACAGGCACAGCATTCTCTGTATTTGAAGTTTCTTCCGGCGACAACCGCTGTCTTTTTGCACTTTTATTAATCCACGCTAACATTTTAGAAATGCTAATTTGTGACGTGACTTGCTTTCCTTCTCTCGGGGGCGTGCCTGCTCTGTTCTATCACTCTACATAGCCACCCACTGGGTGGGAGTTGCACTGCATAAACACAACACACGTGCATCTAGGTATGTAAATTGTAAAGCATTAAAACATGGTTTTACTAACAGTTTTCAGTATGTTGTTACTTCGGCATTATTATTATTATTTTGAAACGTGTATTACTATTAAATCACGGTCAAATAGGTTAATTTTGACATAGTCGTTTCCACCACAGTATTTACATGGAGAAGATAAGCCCCGCCCCCTCTCCAGCACAGGATGACAGGAGTAAACAGCTGACAGCCGCTGTGAAACTCCAGCGGTTAGAGCGATGAGAATGTCCGTTCGGCACCTCATGACGCATCTACTGAGTACCGGGCGGCTGTATATATATATATGGATGTATAATAAGAACGGCGGGAGAGTGTTGAGTACTGGCACGGTGCATGAGTACCGGAGTACCGCCAGCATGCCGGTACTGAGCAAGAAGTGCCGGTACTCCATGGGTCAGAACCAGAAGTGCCGGTACTGCGTACCGGTGAGTACCGGCCCAATTCCAGCACTGGTGTCCATTATATGAGTGCAAAACATACTGGTGATAATTGGCTTAAGTGGCCTTTTGACCTAATAACCTAAGTGCCCCTGGAACAAATGGAAAAAATACTGATTCTTGGATAACATTATTGCCACTAATGTTGTTATTGCCACTCTTGCTAATGTCATTATCCGTTTTACACGCAATCACATCATTGCCTTCAAGTTGTTCATTTCCTTCACAGACTGAGTTGAGAAGCTATAGTTAGCTGCCTGTGGCTTTGCTCTATAAAAATAAATGTCAGGTTTTTTTCACAATAAAGCTTCCTTCATTCTTTTTGTATTAATCAACATAAAAATAAATACGTATATTATCTTAATTGGAGCCTTAAGAGATATCTGATAAAGTGTGCAATCATTAACAAATACTAAAGTTGAGGTGAGTAGGTTATTTTCACTTCTATGTGTTGGTAGGGATGTTCGCACCCGGTCATTACATGCCTGACTAGTTACTCGACACATTACTTGTATGGGCTTATTGTTGTATTTATCAAAGATGAACATCTGTTTTAATTGATGGGTCATAATGCCACTGCTAACAAATGGGCAATAATAGCTTTCCCACTAATTGTAAAGATGTTGAAATTGCAAAATGACTTGAGTCTGAAATCACTCTGCGCCGCTGTTAGTGCCGGGGTAGGGGTGTAACTTTTTGGAGAATTGAAATATTGTCCATCAAAATGTCTGTGCATGTGCATAATAAAAGATACGAGGATCCTCGACTCCCAACTGAATACAGAAGCATGTGTTTGTGATAGTGGCTCGTGCATGGTTCATGCAGAGTTCCTTTTAAAGGGATTACGATCCCAACACACTGAAAACACACATTACCCCCCCCCCCCCCTTATCTTTATTATTCATCTCTGACATAATGGCTGAAAATCACATTAGAGGAGAGAATCATTAATAATTTCCCCTGTTTTTTCTACGCAGCCTTTTACTAGATTTACTTTAATCTAAAGGGCAATTTAATCGGAGTAGGAAAGCTACTTTTATTCCCCAGCACCCCTCCTCTCTATCTTTCTCCTTCCTTTTTATTATACGATGATGCTTTGTTCTCTCCGTACTTTGCACACAGAGAAAAAAGTTCTTGGAACTGCGTTTCTGACCCAGCCGCCTGACGGCCTCCTCCTCGTGTGACATTAAATTAATAAAACAAATGTGGTTTGCCGAGATAGAGCGCTTTAAAGGAGGTATGAGGACAGAAGTCAAATCCCTTTCCTTCACCTCAATTGCTTCGCAGGTGTGATTTTTTTGTCTTTCTCTTTGGAGTATGTGAGGTTTAATGTGTGTGGGAATGTGTGTTTGAGTACCCTGCCTTCACAGAGTTTAAATCCTCCAAATCCTTCTCTGTTGGACGATGGCTTGTCTGGCTGTTCTATGGTATGGGGGTGATTCAACCCAGCAGCAGCTGTAGTATGTGGATGAATTCCAACACACACACACACACACTGCCACCCACATACACACACGAAAACTCAGGGTGTGTGCCAGGAGTACAAAACAGGCATTATTTCTCCGACTTTTTTTTGCCAAAATACAAGAACTCTAGCTGGATTTAAAGGGGACTTTCTACCTCTTTTCCATTTGATGACATACGTGGTCCTGCGCGTGTTGGCACATGCACAGTACACATGCTAACCTTTATGCTCTCTCATTAAACAGACCCTACATCCCATAAACATCTGGCGTACCTGGCATCGTACCTGGCCATCACTGGCCATCACTGAGAGGCGGTTATACAACAGACAATCCCACACTATGTCACAACATGGCGTGATGTAACGCACGTCCCTAAAGACAAACTCCCTCTCCACAGAGTACACAAACACCTTTTATATTAGAGTATTTCACTGGGATTTGATTTTTGTCCGTGTGCATCAGCGCCACTCACAGCTGGAAGCCACAACATAGCTGATACTCATCCATGATGAAGGCTGAAGACTGATGGGACGACACACCCCCCCCCCCACCCCTCTGCCCCCCCACGCCGCCTGTGGACAGACACACTTCAAGAGCATGACTTGAGGTGTAATTGGATGTGCTTTGTAAAAGCTTTCTAATCCTTTAAATCTGATTCACGTTACTGATGAAAGCTGAAGTAATTGAAGAATAAATGCAAGCAATTAGTGTAAATGTTATCACAAATGATGTAAAGGTCATGTGAATAGTCAAAGGAATACATGTCCGTGGGCCTATTCAAATTTCTATCCCAAGGCTTGGTAAATAAACATGTAGCATTGCTTTGTCTTCATTCTCATTCCCTGTCTGCCTTGCAGCCATTACTCATGCATATTTGCATATGAAGTAGTAACAGGCACTGCTGTGTTTAGTTTGTGTGCGCTCATACCGTATGAGTGAGAGTCTGCTTTCATGTATGTCCAACAAAGGCTGGCTGAAGAGCTCCCTGTTTCTCCACTTCGTATTGATCCGTTAATTGTGCCACTTAGGTGTAAACATTAATCAGTGCTAGAGTGTTGCAACAAACACACAGGCTCCAAAGTTAACATGAGCTACATGAGGGTTCTGTTAGAGTACCAAATGGAATAGACATGTTTGTGAGAATCTGAAATGATCTGCTGAAATAAGCAGGAAAAGTGCATTTGGTTGGGGAGAGTATGCATTTAATCTCTAGTATGCATCTTAGGGGACTGAATTAATATTATATATGACTGGAGATGAAATGTTATACACGCTTACCAAGTGCTGATATTTAATAATCAGTATGCCGGAAGAATACGAATGAAGTGCTACACATGCTCCCACATATCTAAAATGTTGTTTCAAAGCGTAAGCAGTATATCTCATTTTATACATAGATATCTCGTAATAAAGGAATCAATCTCTTGCCTGCAGAGGACAATGAGATGCCTACGAGGCCGCTAAAGATGTCAGAGCAAGAATATGTGGTCACAGGCAGGAAGATGTGCCATGCCTCAGCGCCTCACACTCATGTTTATAAAACAGCTTCTTCATTTTGTGACATTATTACGGCGAGCTGTGATCCTTCTCCGAGCACAGCGACTTGGTATTAAAGTGTTTCATGTAGAAACAGACATTTGAAGTAACACAAAAGCCCACAATTCCAGATCTTCACACTATCAAACAACGTCACAATGCTGAGGGAAACGCCTATTAGCATATAATAGTGTCTAATCCTTTTTCATTTTTCCTGACACAAGCTCTCCTTCATGACGCATCGAGCCTCAATGATGTTTTTAAAAAATATAAAAAGCTTGGTTTATTTGTATTCAAAACATTTTCCTTTTTATGGGCTCATTGCATGATTTTTTTCCCGTTGTCCTTTTAGTCTTTCCTGTGGATTGCTTTTAAGTCTTCATCTCTCTGTTCTCGACTGCTGCCATCCTAATTTACACTTGCAATTAGTGAAATGAACAGTGAACATCCATGTGCTCTTGATTTTGCCTGTCACCAGTTGTTTTTTTCAAAGATCATACGGTGCCTAATAAAAAACGAAAACTTTGAAACAAGTTGGATTTATTAGGCACTTTGACACTGATCAGAAGAACAAGACTCTTTAATATCCAAGTGAAGACAAATTACTACACATTTGATTTAAATCACGCCTCCTTTCCACAAAGCTTTGTGTCAGTAAGCGAGTTTACTGGAAGTTCATTCATCAGGTGCGGAAACTTCAAGAATATGAAATTATTTTTTACTTTTGTGGCATATTATGTTTCAGGTTCAGGTCTGTAATTGTAACCATAGGTAGATTTGGTTTTCAATTCAAATACATTCAAACAACCCAGACTACAAACAAATCTTTGCCAAGTACCCCAGGCTCCAGCACATTAAAAACAAGTAGATAATACTGTATATAAACGAACAAATAAATATATAAATTAATAAAATACTTGGTGTTGCTTTTACAGCATATGTGCGAAAGTTTTCAGGAAGACCGCATGCACTGAATTCCACAGGAAGTTAGCCTTTTTAGTTAATTACATTGTTAGCATAGCCTTGAGTTCCCAATTCAGTATAAATAAAGGTTGGAGTGTTGATTGTTACAGTTATATATTAAAAAAAATGTAATTGCACCTTGCAGGCCCACCTCTTTACTTTTTTATTGACATGCATTATCGGCCCTGTCCCTTTAATGCTCTAGGCGCATATTCCGTATAACACTGTTGAGTGAAAAAGACACATCATTAACTTTTCGACCCTTTTTGCTGTGGCGTTCGTATCAAAGGAAGAGATGCATTTCATTGCATTGAATAGTCGTGTACTGTATATAATACCGAATAATGTGCACAAAACTAAACTGTGATGAAATGAGGCAGAAGCAGTCAAATACATAATTGTCTTCATATTGCTCTTCCAACACAAAGTCCTTTTACTCATTACAAAAGTCACCCTCATGTTAAAGTGATGACTGGCTGGCATTACAAAGGGTTTTCAGTTGCTGTCAGACTGTAGCTTCCATGACAGCAGAAGGTTGACCCTCTCCCACATCCCTCAAAGACGCTGCTGGAGAATAAAGGCAACCTTGACTGCAGTAATTGCAGGCTACACATCACTAACCACCAATTACAGTGCAATATTTTGATTAGTTTGTCACTGTGAACAGGGCCAGGGTGGTTCTGTGTGAACTATAACAATAGGGAGTCTTTGAGAGTACAAAGAGAATTGTAGTCCCCACATGAGGACAAAAAGCACAGTTCTAACAGTCTCAATATTACTCCAAATACCAAATCAATACTTCCCTTTTTGTAAGGGTTATGCAAGGGGGGGTTGTTTGCTTGTGACCGATTAACACATTCTCAAAGGGGTCTACATTGTCAAAATGGTTCCGATGGTGAAGTCAGGAAGAGTTTGTCCTATATAGGTTCCGGCAACTCAATTGTGTTTTATAATTTACTTTATTTATTCTTGTCTTATGTGGTTCTTAGCAGATTGTTATTTGCATTGGTTACACTTAATATCATGGCTTTTAATTGTAGGCTCAACTCATCTTTTCACATGCAGAAAGAATCACATTAGTGAGTTTACCCAACTCCTAAAATTGCTTGGAAACGCTTGACATGTAAAAAGTTTTAGCAAAGTTCTTGAGTAGAGGAAAATTAAAAAAGTACGTTTCACCAACTCAAAAAATTCAAAAGTTGACTAAACTCTTAAAATTGCTTGGAAACACTTGACACATATATTTGTATTAAGTCCTACTAACATCTAAGGGTATTTAGACGTGCTGATATCTTCTTGATACTGTACTGTATGTCCAATACATCATGATGTTGTAAAAAGTCATGTCACACTTTAGTTGCTACAAGTGGATATTGCATTGCAAGAATTCTTAAGAAGAAAATACAATACTTGAATTACTTCCAGATTATTTAACAGAGTTTTCTCATCATGATGAAAGTTTCAAGTTATTCTGGTGGCATTAGTATTCCTATAGAAACACATATTGCAAACTAGCTATGAATAAACACAGTTTCTAGGTGTAACATTCTGACTGAAGTTAATGGTGAAATGCTTCTGCTTTTATTTTCCAAATGGAACAACCAGTACATTGGTGGAGCACAATGCCTCAATCAGTTCTATAAGAAACACACAAAAGGTGAACTTGTGTTCCTTTTCTATAGCCTTTTGTGAAAATGCACATTGAAAAGACAGCCAGAATACATTCACACACAAATAGATATACACACACACACACACACACACACACACACACACACACACACACACACACACACACACACACACACACACACACACACACACTGGGTTTTATGCATGTAAGGTTGTCTTTAGTGAAGATAACTAGTTTGACAACTCCACAACCTTTTACACGCAGGATCCCAGCACACACATGCAGCGCTCACATACTGGGAAGACACAAGGAACAAAGGCTCAACCTTTAGAGGAAAATCTTAAAGTATGCTTGTTGGGCAAAGGCAGCAGATGAAAACAACATCCTTCTAAATCAACTGCTTCTCTTTCTGCCAACATGTCTATCAATCCATCCTTCCCCTTAAGAATTCCTACTCCTGTTTGCTCTCAATCCTTCACTCGTGTCATATTTTCAAGCCATCTATTTTGGTGTTGTGTTTCAGCCTCTCCCCCTCTCTCTCTCTGCATGCTTTTCCTGGCATATTGTCCTCTCTCCCAGATGGTGGCTGATCTGGGGGATGTCTCACTCCACTCCCCACATATGGAGCCCCTTTTAACTGGGCAGAGAGGCTCTTGATCCCCCCCCTCTCTTTGGCTGGCAGGAGCCAATCCAACCCAAGTCAGGTCCCTGTGGAGGACACGTCCCTCTCACCATGTGTCCAGGTAACTCGAGGCCCGTTGGCTTGGCTGGAAAGACACACAAATACGCCAATTTACATTTTCAGAATCCCATTCCATTTCATGATAGGTGTGGGCTACGCAACATTGTTTAATATACGTGGCCTGCTGCCACTCTGTGAAACGCCAATTAACAAAGCTCATTATCTCTCATCGGTTCCTGTACCCTTCTGATTATGGTTATATCATTCCATTAGAATACATATATTACTTTAATAGATTCAATTTTACAATTACACAGATAAATATTAAATCATCTCTTGGGTGTTCACGGAATAGCTGTCAGCTTGGATACAGGATACACATTAACATGTTCCACTCTGTATGTGTATGTGCACCATTTAATGTTGCTGTGGGAGTTAATGGAAATGTGCTAGAAATGGCTCAGCCAGTCAAATGCCCTGACTTATGTGGATAACTAACATGCTTGGCGCATTGGGACAGGAGGCATAGCAAGAAAAAACAGGAGTGCAACAGGACGATAAAAGAGCAGATGCAAAGCTGAGACACTGGACGGTGACGGAGGAGAGACACATGGAGCCGTGTTCATAAAGTTTTAGTAGGATGTAAAATGTGCTGATTGTTTATTATCCAAGCTAGAGGGAGCTGAAATTGGCCAACAAAGCCACTGTGAGGAGCGCTTATTAATTGCTGTGTGCTTTGTTGCCGCCATGGGTGTAATGATCAAGTGTGGATTGTTTTAATCAGGCTTGGAAGGATATGATGAGCTCAGAAAAGTTGGTGTTTCACTGATGGATTTCGAGAGGGACTGGCACTCGAGAGAGATAATAATAACCAAACTGATTTTGGATAAAACAGGCACTAATTCGCAGTAGCTGCCACACACACACACACACACACTGCAGAAACAAGCTCACCAACACTCTCTGCTGAGTACAATGTCACCTCCCACAGGAGTCTACCATTAACGGCTCCTAAGTTTGGCAATAGTACGTAAATCTGTTTAAAATTGATGTGCCTTTTGTATTACACTGTCATAACTCCTTTTTGCCAATTGGCATGAATACAACACACACCTTCCACCCACACACTGGACGTCAATGCAAAAAATGCAGCCTTCTATAAGGCAACTAATGTGTCTACAAAAGGGTGGGGGGATTCTTTTCTGGACTGACCCACTGTCCAATGGAGTGACCTATAGAGCTGCCGGCCAAAGCTATACAATACGAAAAGTTCAACTGAAAGGATTATGAGGACAGAAAGTTGCAGGTAAATGAAAGTGCAGTATGCTGATTGAAAAAAGGGCACATATGGATGAGGCTCATACTCTCACTCACAAACACAAACACACACACACACACACACACACACACACACACACACACACACACACACACACACACACACACACACACACACACACACACACACACACACACACACACACACACACACACACACACAGATGACACACACGCTGACTGAGTGAGCAGCAGGGCTGTGGAGTGTAAGCAGGTGTCCTATGGGAGAGAGTGTACCATTAGCAGATCATTTCCCTCTCCACTCCAGCAGGCCCTCCTCTATCATACCTCCGCTGTCAGCGCTGCCTCGAAGGATTACTGAGGAAGAGAAAAAGGGAGAGAGAGAGGGAGGGAGGGAGATGGGGGAGAGAATGAGCAAACGAGTGGGAAAGGAGAGCAGAGTGTGAAATTGAAACTTGCATAGCCCCAATGTGCCCTCAAAACTGTGATTATTACCCGGTTGACATTTTTTCCTCCCAATCCAAATTCCTCCTGCGAAAATATATCCAGACCATAATGTACATCGCTGAATGTCCATACTAACATTTGGATTTGAGCTGCTGACAGAGTTGTACTGAACTTCAAAATGCATTTCCCTCGCCTCGCAGCAGACATTGCTCAAAAATATTTCTGTGGTTTGTTATTTTGGCGCAGTGGGTCAGTCTGAGAGTCCTCCCTTGATCCCTGACCCTCTGTCCTTTCTGAGAGCTGCGTTAGCTGGGGGCAAAGTAGTGGCCTGGCTGGCAACAAACCCACTGTCATCAGAGATAAGGACATCTCTCCACAGCCAAAGCCCAGGGACAGAGTGAGGAGAGGCTGTGGAGATGGGAGGTGTAGGAGCAAACACAATAGTGGTGGCTTAAAGCCCACCTCTGCTCCGCGCCGTCCTTTAGATGAGCCTGGTCAGATTTAATAAAAGGAGTTCAAAACACCGGCATAAAAGTTATAACAATAATCTGATTTTAATACAGTAAAAAACACAATACAGAGTGCCCTGAAACAGAACACTCCGGGCTCCCCGCTCTACTGCCGTGCGATACAGATATCGGGACCAGCCAGTCAGAAACAGGGAGCATTTTGCATGAAGAAACAACAGTATATATGGACATATTTGGGCGGAGATGTGTGTCGGCTCTTCCGTCCCATTTTACTCCTAAGCGAATCAGAGAGTCCGTGGGGAGGAGTTTGGGTCGGTTGCTCACTCCCCTAGGTGTTCTTACTGGTTGGATTCACTTTGGGTCGGGCCCAATACAGCGAATCAGAGTTCTGGGAAAAAGTATTTTTCTTCTGAACAGAGCGTGACAGCCTCGGAACTATACAAGGTCAGAATCACTTTTTATCTTACACCTGGGTTAACTCCTTTACTTTCCCAAGGAAGATTTCACACAAACTATTCCTTCCCAAACAATCAAACATTGTACACAGATATGTTGGTATCAAACATTGTACACAGATATATTGGTGCTTGGGATTATATTGGCCCCAGAAAGAACCTTGAAAAAGAACATGTGTGTGTGTTAGTGAGGGGAAGTGTATGTGTGTGTGTGTGCTGATAAGCGGAGGCGTATGGTCTGTGTGTGTGTTGCTGATATCTGGGTTAAGGAGTGTATGTGTGTGTGCTGCATGGAGACAGGAGGTGTATGTGTGTGTGTCTGCTGATGGGAGGAAGTGTATGTGTGTGTGTCAGGGTCTCTGGGTTATGGAGTGTAAGTAAGAAGGTTTATATATATAGGATTACTTTAAACAGTCCCAAATAATGCATGTTCACTTCAATACAGTTCAAGATAATACCTGTTTACTTTAATACAGTTTAGAACAATATCTGGGTGCTTTAGAGGTCAAGCAGGAGTGTGTTGATGGACAGAGGGTGAGAGGGTGAGGGCTTGGTAAGAGGAGTGAAATGAAGGGAGATAGAGGGAAGCCCAAATCCTACACAGCTCAGCAGCTGGACATGACACACACAAGCATCTAGTCATGTCCCAGGGGGTGCTTTACTATGACATGAAAGCAGGCTAGAAAAAAACTGACAAGCTAAAAATAACTGTGTGGCAGGGTTAAAGGGTTTCAATAACCCATATTAAAAGCTAGAACACGGATGGAATGATAATAAGTGTACACATTGTGCACATGCATTCAGGCATGCAGCCACATGCACCGGCAGACATGAGTATGTCATGTTTTTATCTCTATGAATCAGATTCACACACACACCTTATGTACATGCAGTGCAGCTCTGAAAATCTCTGCAGGGCAAAATTGACATCTTGAGTTAAGTGTCAATACAGGAAGCAAAGTGTGCATAATTTGGGTGGAGAACAGTAAGATCGTAAAGGTTAGGGTGATGGAAGTGCGTGGTCGATTTTGATGCTGTAAATCAGACCTGGTTGTGATTAAAAGAAGTGATCATACCAGGCCTATCTGCTTGAGGCTACAAGCGCTGCTGGCACAGCACGCAAACATTTTGGAAGTTGAAATACATTGTGGTTAATGCCATTTGCTGACAAGGAAAAAAGAAAACACCCACCAAAACAACCCCACTTAGGGTTGTTTACAACCATATAGTTGATGTGTGTTGATAAGTCAGGATAAGACACATTTCTGCCTCCCAGCTCAGACAATCGTCAACCCTCTGGAAAACCTGCAATTTTATCATATTTGTTAGTTTAGAAAATATGGCTAGCCATTGTCCAACTGCTTACTACAAACACTTAACCCTCTCAAAATGACATGTTCTGTGTGTGCTAATGAACTACAAATCAAATGTGGTTCTGAGATGTATATTGCATAATATGGTAAGTATACATGGACAAGTGGCTCAAGTCTCAAGTGCATGGGCTTACTGGATAGAGTTAACATTGACAATTACACAACACAAGTGTGATCTTCCAAGTCAAGTCATTTATTCTCTTCTGTCAAGTCAATTTGAAAGTCATTCTATCTGGAAATGTATTTGAATGTTTGTTAAACACAATTTAAAATGTGACATATTTGTCTATACCCATGTCTGGTAGTAGAGGCTAAGTACATATGGAGAGAAGCCTGTGGCGAGGGAAGAGGCCTCCTAGTGATTTCAGCCAAAGGCAGAATTGCTGAAACAGTTGACACAAAATAAATGGACACACTCCTTTGTGACCTTGAACAGCGTTGTCTCAGAAAAGTAGAAACATATTGGCTTCAGACAAATAGCCTGAGTAAGATTTTGAAAAGTGGTTCCAAAAAACCCAATAATACATCACATCTTTATTCTCACCCTCAGACAAAGCCATCTCTGTCAGAACATCAATGGCATGATGCATTAATGATTTGTGCGTTGTCAAACAACAACGTCCCTGTCACAGCCAGCTATTGATGAGCCATCTTGCAATGAGGGTAAGTGATTAGAGGTTGGAACCTCTGTTGTGTGGAGACACTGAAATAAATCACACAAAAGCTGGAGCAATATATCTGTAACTAAGGCCTGTTATGTATGTTTGAAACGTTTGAAATGTTTTGAGTTGAAATGTAATTCATAGATGACTAGCCATAAATGCTGCATTGTGGTTGGTGTAATCTATCAACAGTCTGCAAAGAGGTCAACCAATCAGAAGTTGTTTGGGACAGCCACTCCTTGAAACGGATGCTATTCTGGGTGTTCTCGTTTAGTGAAATTCCCCTCCCAGCTCTGCCTGGTGCCTAAGGCCTCGCTTGGAGCCTGCTGTAACAATGGTAGACTATTTCCTCCTCCGTGTAATAGACAGAAGGAGTTGCAGCAGATCACATATTCACCTCATGATTCATGGATGACAAGAAATCCCAGCGCTGGATTCACTTTAACCTATTTCAAATGTCCAGGGATCCAACAAATAAAGTGACACTTAACAACAAACATCATAAACAAAAGCAGTACTTGTTAAGTCTTTCACAATGTACTACTTAGTAAAATGCTGATAAACATGCAGGGTTAAAGCCACATTTGCTCGTTCAGGTGCCGGGGTGCCATGCCGGGTCAGCGCTGCCAAGACTGATCTGACAGACAGAGCGGCTGTCCATTGAGGGGATGCAGAAATAAAAGCTTCGCCCCGGATCAGTGGAGCATCCGACACACTGGCCTGAGCGCTTTGGGGCTCTGAGGCTGGAGCTTTCTGTCACTCACTGTGTAAACACACACATGCCCACCAAAGGCAGAGACAAAAGCATGCATATACTGCGACAATAACACACAAATGGAGAATAAAAGATTCATTTTCTCAATCAACTTCTTACTTTAAGTGATGGGGATTTACATGCTATTTTGACAAAGTGAGAATTGTTTTACTTATTTCAAACTGATTAAAGGTTTTAATATATGTAATTTCTTTATTATAGTTTTTTAATCATGCATATAACCATGACCAAACCCCAGTAGGGCAAATTAATGAAAGATCCAGAGTAGTAGAATATTACAAGAACATAAAAAAAGGAAAACCAAATCAGTTTAATATGTTTGCACTAATAATGAAGACATTACATTAAATAGTAATTAAACCGTCCATCTGGCCTTCTTTTCCTATTTTTTGGGAGTAAGCAATCTTTAACACACTGTAATTAAACAACCATTCCACTTTTTGCCCCGCTTTATACCAGCATAATGATTGTTTCTTATTCACTCACTCATTAAATGTAATGTTATAGAAAAATACATAGGATTGTAAACCAAGTTTCCAAGGGGGGTTACATTAACTATAAGGATCAAACACATGTACAACATCCCCAATGGAAATCTGACTTGATTGTAAAAGGTAAAAAGATGATATGTAAGATGAGAATAAGTAGGAGCATAGATGTGTAACACTTTTGAAGATGCATGTAAGACAAGCCATATGTAATTTTAAAGTCAGCACTTTTCCCCCATCTTTTATCCCTTCATCTTCACCCTCTCCTCTGTGTGTGCCCCCAGCTCTCCTGGTTAACATGTGACTCCACCTACTGTAGGAGAGAGAGTAGCTCTGCTGTGAGATAAAAGCTCCCTGCCTCCTCCTTTAATCTTTGCCTTGCAATTTCGAAAACTATCCCCTCCATGTCTGCCCCCGTTCCTCCCCTGCCTCACCTCCTATTTACGGCTCTCTTTTTATCAATGTGACATTTTGATTTTACCTTTTGTTTCTGCCTCGGATACTAAGAGCTTGTATTCCCAAATCTGCTTCTCTTGTGAGGTCTTTGTCTCTTTTCTCACTTCATTCTGCCTTTTACCTCCTTCCCCTGCCGTCCTTTGCTGTACATCTCTCCTCCTCTCTTGTCCCTTAGCTCTCATCTTCATAGTGTTTATACGATTCAGAGAGTTGATAGGAAGACCTTGGGCAATCTCCTACTCTGCCAGACTTTCATTTTCCTCCGCCTCGTTCATCAATCTGCAACTCACTTTGTCTTTGTCCAGAGACCTACAAACAGACAGCTCCAGCCAAAACACATTTATATCGTTTTTAAATAAATGTGCTTTTCCCAAGCCGAGGTCAGGTACTAGCAATAAGGGGACATTGAAATATTATTTATTTCCCTTTCATCCCTCCCTCCCTCCAGGTCTCACACTTGTCGTTGCTTTGTTGGTCCCAGCATTGTACAATATCTTTATATGACTTTTCTATTCAAATTGTGTTGAATTTCTTATGTCCTTATCTCTGAACTCTTCCATTGATGGATTGTTGCAATTGACAGTAAATACAAAAACAAAAAAACACCACATGATAGGGCTCCAAATGCATGTTAATATGTTAGAAGTCGTAACTTTATTACAGGACAAAAGTAAACACAATTTGACTTTTTGGGTAACGTTTGTTTGTCACTTTAATTTGCATCGATGAAACAATACAAAACACTTATAAATCATGAATAATGCAACAAGATTGTCATTAAAGTCCCATATTACACCCACCCAGGTGTTCACTTATTTCGGCTGATTAGGCCTCTTCTCGGGATTGTGTGGGCGTGTGTAGCCGAGCTTGATTGTCCTTCACTGTCCTCGCTGTTTTGTTGCTATTGGGGTTGAGCTAATTTTAACTGTGTTGTAGTGAATTAGCATAAGCAAGTTGTTTAACCGGACTATATGTACTATTTGATTGTAACCCTTTCAGATATTTTCTCATACATGGGCAAAGTAAATACGATCGATTTGCATATTCCCTTTGACGGCAGATTCTCAGCACAGTGACACAGCACCGACATATGATGAGAATATTGTGCTTAACCCAAAAAGACGTAAACAAAATGATCCATCAAGATCACTTATGTAATGTTTCAGCTGTAACAGTTGACCATCTCCATATCGTCTTGCTAATGAGATCTGTGCCAGCGGAGAGAGGAAAACAGGCTTTAAAGTACAAAGAAGAACAATCTACTGTCTTTCCTTTTCATCTGTTAAAAGCACATTTCTAACTTGATGTTATAATGTTGATGGAAAGTTGTGGGTGAATTATCCAAGCTTGTATTTGATATACCTCATTTGGTAGTGTCTGTCATGTTTCCCACTGGGTTAGTGCAGCTCTCTTTTTCTTAACATTCATGGAATAACCCACTCATACATTAAAGTAGTGTATCCTTCCTCATTACCATACAGAAACTTGTAAACTTCAAATAAAGTACAATGAGTCCAAAAGTAAACTTTGACAACCTCTGAATAGTGTCTGAATATTTGGCATACTATTGAGCTTGCTTCAGAGTATGAAAGAAAATCATTTTGGATGATAAATGTTCCACAGTAACAATCTACAGACGTGCATTTAACGCACTTTAGGTGCAGGTAACAACCACACATGCCCCATAATGTACTCTGTACGCTGTCCTCTTTATGAACTTGCCAATGAGCATCCTGCTACATTATTTACTTTGTTTACAGAAATACAATTACAGAAAGACAGAAGAAACTCATAAACAGTGAATATTGATAGCAAGCATCAGAAAAGGCGGGTGTCATATTGATTGTGGGGGTTGTTGTGCGCAATAACAATCGAAGTTGCATATGTGTGTGTACGTGTGTGTGAGTCTCATTAGGATGTGTGGGATGCAGAACAGCAGACATTGTGACTAACAACCATGGGCACTCGTAATCAGGGCTTCGCTCACTCCTCAGCGGCATAAGGTCACCTCTGATTGATTCAAATGAGAGGAAGCATCATGACATTCCTTGCATGTCTTTAAAGCCTACACGGCTGAGTGAGTGTTAGTATTATTGGGTGTATGAATTGCTATGGAGTGTGTGCACGACAATAACACATCATTACATGTTCAGTGTTTCATAGCCTTTGAGAGTGCAGCTGCACGGAGGATGAGTGAGAGCAGGTGCACGAGTGTTCGAGAACATCTTCAAATGTGTGGGTTTGCTTCTGAATCAATACGTCCTTCAAAATGTGAACCGCTGTTGTTGCTGTAACTTGTATTACTTTTGTTCATATCCACAGCTGCAGTTTAAAGCAGTTCATCCACTGCTTTCAAGATTTAAGTTTAATAATGAGGGTTTAACAAGTCAAAGCTGAGCAACTTTGAGGCAAACCTCTGTTTTATTACCATAATCCTGCACACTTTGAGCCATTTCAATTGGATTCTTCTTCTGCATGCATGGAAGGTTTATACAAGTGTCAAAATGAGAAAATGTGTCATAAGCCTGGAAGATCACCCACAGAGGCTTCAATGCTTTCTTTATATTATCAATAACAGATTAGCTCCCTCAGTATTTTAATGATATCACATTTCACAGTTTTGATTGTAACTGTGTGCTTTGGGAGATTAGCTATAGCCCTTACAAAACCCAGAGGAAAATAATGTTTGCGAAAGTGGGATCGAAATTCAAATCCAGAATTCATTTTTCATCATCAGGTTTTAAAACGATTCCTCCCAAGTAAGCCTTTTGTCAAATTACACATACATTGAAAAAGTATCATCCATATGCCATTTAAATGACAGCAATTTGAAGATGATCCCTATGACAAGCCTGTACAGCAGCGTCTTGGGCTTGAAGGAATTCCAAAAGGCAAGTTCAGAACAGTACAAACATAATCATGGAATCATCTACTTCTCAGGTTATTAAAAAGCTTCCTCTTAAAGGTCTATCTACATTTATTTTCCCAAAGGTCAGTGCTTTCAACAACTTTAAGAGAATCATTTGAATGTTTAATACATTCAAGAGTCTCTCAAATAAAACTTTTGCAAGCAACATTGTGGCTTAATTGACTGTGAGAGATGGGACAGTTTGTCTGAATAATGTAATAACAAACTGCTGTTATGGACAACAGTTTTCATTATTCCAACTAAATCCTGTGAAATCCTGTTGCGTAGACCACTCATAATACTGTAATTCCCATAAACCCCTGCTGCCAAATGAAAAAGTCAGACAGAATACTCATGGTGAGTGGCAGTTAACTTCCTCCTGATGTTTTTATTAACCCATGCTTGTACCTTTGACTTTTCTCACACAGTGGTTCATCTTCTGGGCTGATTCTTTATCTGGCAAAGTTTCATTACAATCCAAGTGGTGGAGGTGGTCCAGCTATGAGTCACCTCACATTGTCTATGGAGAAAATGAATAGAGCTTTCACTTACAGAACCGCTCGGCAGCTCCATTAACAATAATGTCTGCACTTCTCTGACTTACTGACCATTCGTGCTTGTTAGGAAAATACTGAATGTTCCTTCTATATCAGAGTAGCACATGATAACAGAGGCCCTACGTAGCTGTGTATGTAGCCGGATGTATGTACATGGATGACGCTCATGAGACACTGTGTTGAAGTTATGATAGCTATGTTCCTAAGATTGGCATGATGACACAGCCCCTAGAAAGATAGGCATATGACTGTCATGTTTATTGCTTACGCAGGCCTTAGCTAATCTTAACTAATGTCAGAACCAGTATTCTTCCATCTTGTTGATTGTAACTCCCTCTCTTGTATATAAGCATATCAAGGACTCTACTAGGAACTATTTGTCCCACGCAGCTCTGTGTGTGATGACTACTTCCCATTCTGGCAAGGATAATAAATACATGTATCCTGATATTGAAGACCAAGCTGGTGATGCGTGATATTTTTCTAACAGTGCTGTATGCTTTGTATCATTGAATTGAATGAACAAAGCAAGAACA
The DNA here is from genome assembly GCF_902827175.1 of Gymnodraco acuticeps. Taxonomy (NCBI): domain Eukaryota; kingdom Metazoa; phylum Chordata; class Actinopteri; order Perciformes; family Bathydraconidae; genus Gymnodraco; species Gymnodraco acuticeps. Next base: position 2,619,862 of record NW_022991064.1, on the reverse strand, counting down.
GATGATGGGATACACACAAATGCACACACAGGTGGATCAGTGTGGTCTCGCAGTCGTCAATATGCGTCACAATCACACACAAGAGAGCTGGCAGGAATGTGGGATCAACCTAGACATGTGTAGAAGAGGACATCTCTACATCAGAGGGCACCTCTCTTGATCCAGAGGGCTTTGTAGTTTGGTTTGGTACTGACCTTGGTTAAGGCTAGCAAAAGTCCTGTCATTCATAATATATCTTCCCTTTGTAGATTCAAACAAGAAAATAGCTCAACATACTCCTCAAATATATAGATACACAAAGAACATTTCTAAAGTTGTCTCCCTCCACATCTCTTCCCATTGGCTGTGTTAAGGTACATTTGTGTTCTCCCGAGTAGGCCTACAAGACAAGCAAATATTTTTCAAGGCTTAATCCATAACAGGATACAGCAGTTTTAACAGAAAACGTTTACCAAACCCGTTTTGTAGGGGGATTTATCTTTGTGAATGGACAGGCAACTGTTGTGTAGCGCTGTCGGGGCTGAGACAGACTCAAAGTCTCAGGATGAAAAAGATTGCAATCAAGGCCGGTTGAGTCAATAAATGTGTCTGAAGTTAGACACCAGGTCAATATTGGAGTTTATTCCACAAAAGTGGTACATCCAGAGATATACATTGTAGAGATCACAGTGAGCTTGTAGCAGCACAGTTACCACTAAATAACCCCAATATGTGTAAGGAACAAGAATAGAACAAGTAGCACATTTGGATTCTCAAATATGTGAGAGGTTGTGAGTTATCCCCACATGAGCTATATTGAAATAACACATGGATATACTGGAGTTAAGAGTTTGCAACAGAGGTGGAGACCTGCAATGATGAACCATTTAGTTAGAGAATGAGAAAGCACATACAAATACAATCTGCCCAGAAACATTAACATGTCAATGACATTCACCCGTCTTAATGGTAGGGTAGGGAATTCACTTCCGAAAAAGATTGTTATGTTTCTGCCCCTGCCATTCCCGCACAAGGTTGATGAATTCAAGCACCGACACCTGTCTGCTCTCACATTGCTGCATTATGTTTTGCGGGAACCAATATTTATTATTTTCACATTCTATCCAAGCTGCAAATTTGGGGCAAGACACAATAAATAAAGCTTTGCCACTTTGGGTCCGTATCACAACTGATCAAGATGGCCAAAAGATTCTCTGCTCAGAGGGCCTTGCAAATGATTCTGGAAGAGAGAGAACCATTTGATGATGATGACGATGATGACGACGACGACGACGACGACGACGATGATGATGATGATGATGATGATGATGATGATGATGATGATGATGATGATGATGATGATGATGATGATGATGATGATGTAGTAGAGGAAGAGGAAGAGGCTTCAGAATGTGAGGATCACATTTCTGAGAATTCTGAGTCTGAAAGTGACTTTGAAGAAGAGCATGAGATTGAGCATCAGCTAGTTACAAAAAAAAGACACAGGACCAGCCGGTCAGCCAACCCAGTCTCACGGCATTTCGTGTTCACCAACACGATTTTTAATCTATTGATTCGTGTTCCCCAACACGATTTGCCCCTTTTTTTCGTGTTGCACAGCACGATTTTTTTTCGTGTTGCACAGCACGATTTTAAAAGCAATGTATTTATATTGCCTGCAGCACGTCTTTTTCTCCGGTCGGGTCGAGGAAGACCGGAAGCTGTGTGGTTCATAAAAACCTGTTCTTACTCAATATCAAGCCACAATTATTGCTTTTATTTTAAATCGTATAATATCGGACTTTTGTTGCCGTCTGTGAGGAAAATAAATGGGGCTCAGAGCCTCAGAATACTGAAATCTGTATTTTTTAAATATTTTTTTCCTTCTAATTTGTTATTCTTTTCAAAATAACACACTGTTATTTACTCACCAATAACACACAATTATCCTTGCTTTTATTTATTGGTTTAATTCCATAATCTCGGGCTTTTTTGGCGTCCGTCAGGGACTGAATTTCAAAATAAAATATCCGGAAACAGACGTAGGACTATAAGGGACATTTCGAGCGTCATTGCGATTGTCAACCTTTCTGAGTTTAGGATGGCCGAAGACACTACACTACCCATAATCCCCAGCTATCGTTTAGGACTACAGTCCCCCGTAAGGTTATGCAGAGCGTCAAACAGCTGTGTGAAATGGAACGAAACCACGCCAGACTATCCAAAACTGGAATCGAACGCCCCCCCCAGAACTACACATGCTGGATGCTGGCTATTGTGTTTCGCCAAATCTTCTATGAGACGTCTCTACTGAACGTTTTCGTTTTTCCCACAATTAGAAGTTGCCAGTATGAAACACATTGGCGTTATCAAATGTAAAACTATTATATATTATTTATTATAATTAATAAATGGGTGAAAATCGCTATATATACCCACATGACAGCTCATTGTTACTTTGTAATTCTACTCCACTACAATTCAGAGGTTAACCTGGTATTTTTACTCCACTGCATTTATTTGAGTTACTTTGCAGATTCTGATTAATTATGTGAAATATAAACAACCCTTAAAGCAGACTTTAGTTACACCTGAGTAAAATTCAGGTAAGGTGATTGTCAAGTGCCAACAATCAGGAGAGATATTTGATAGTTGGTGCTTGAGAAGACTAAACATGTATCTGCAATTGACATGAATGGAAACGAGTAATAAAGTATATTAATTACTCGTTATTCTCTACTAATAGTTAATTAAAGACTGTATATTATGGCTATTTTGCACATCCCTTTCAAGATTTTCAAAGGTTTATTGACATATCATATAGATAGACACAACTACGGTGTAGTTATGCAATGAATGAAACACTTGGGTCACAGGTTCCTCAACAGTGCATTACAAGACATCTATCAATATGTGTGTACCTCCACCATTAAACTGTCATATTCTGCACATTTCTTATTCTATCTACATACATACGAGTATAATTCATATGTATAATATCAGTTAAAATAAGTGCTTCAACATAGTTAACATTGCAGGAAAGCAATATATTAGACGTTAAGTACTTTGTCAGGCTTAATATTTATCTGTAGATAGATACCCCCAACGTTTTTTTCTTATTTAAAAGAAGACCTTAACCTGTTATTTAATGTTTAAATAAAGGTTAATTCGTTTTTCTGTTTTGCACCTCCTCCTATTAATATCTTTGTACATGCTGCACTAAACTGTTTTATTGTAGAGATCACTTTATAGTATCTTCTTGATTTTTTATATTCTATATTTCTACTTTCCCCCTATGAAAGTATGTACTCTTAATATTTTTTTAATCAAACACAATAATTCAATAACGTGCTTTAACCACTAGATGCACACAAGGTACACACATGTTTTCCGGATTTCATATCATATAAACACCAAATCCCAGCATGCATTGTGGCTAAAACATCCAATAAGCGAGCTTAAAACCATAGCTGAGGATCTTGGGTAATGCCTATGTCCGGTTATTTTTATTTTGAAATTCAGTCCCTGACGGAGGCCAAAAAAGCCCGAGATTATGGAATTAAACCAATAAATAAAATCAAGGATAATTGTGTATTATTGGTGAGTAAATAACAGTGTGTTATTTTGAAAAGAATAACAAATTAGAAGGAAAGAAAGATTTAAAAAATACAGATTTCAGTATTCTGAGGCTCTGAGCCCCATTTATTTTCCTCACAGACGGCAACAAAAGTCCGAAATTATACGATTTAAAATAAAAGCAATAATTGTGGCTTGATATTGAGTAAGAACATGTTTTTATGAACCACACAGCTTCAGGTCTTCCTCGACCCGACCGGAGAAAAAGACGTGCTGCAAGCAGTAGAAATACATTGCTTTTAAAATCGTGCTGTGCAACACGAAAACAAATCGTGCTGTGCAACACGAAAAAAAGGGGCAAATCGTGTTGGGGAACACGAATCAATAGATTAAAAATCGTGTTGGTGAACACGAAATGCCGTGAGACTGGGTTGGGACAGCGGGCAAAAAAACAAGTAGCACTTTAATTCATTAATGTGATCCAACAAATGTAAAAGGGCAAATATTAACCATATATGCTGTTTATATTGCTTGTAATTGAGATGAAGTAAACATCTGTTGAGTATTTTAGCATAAAATAGTTTGATTGTGTTGAATTGAAGCCCAAAAAGGCAGCGGGTCCACCAGACCCACGAACACTGGCTGAGTAACAAAAATATGAACACCATACAAGGGTTAACATCCCGATAGCAATGGATGAATTAAATGCTTTGACAATACATATATACAAATATTTCATATGTGGAAGCCGTGGCGCTGTAAGCAAGACCAGTTATCTGCTTCGGCCCGCGGCAGATAACTGGATGGCCTACCTGCCTGTCAGCCTTCCATCTCGTGCACAAACTTATCTCGTACCCTCATTGGTCATGTGCGCGTTTGTGTGCGTTGGAGGAGGGGCTCTGTAAGGAAGTTTGAAATAAGGGGCAGATTTGTTTCGGTTGTGTACTTTCAAATTCCAGCGCACTCGAGCTGGGTTCTCCATTCTTACCTACCCCACCTTTAAAGCAGAGTTGTATTGGTGTTTTTTGGAGCTCTCTATGTCTCTGCATGCTAGATAATTGCAGATCCTACAACCTTTTCAATGTAGCAGATTGAAGTCTAAATGAAGCTCTGACCTTCAATTTGCTCTCTCTTCATCAGTTCCTGTTTTTCTCTAAGTGGCTTGATTTCCTCAAGGTTCCTCTCCTTTCTTGCTTTATTTTCCTCCTCACTTTGATTTAATCAAAGCCACTGTCTCTTTGTTCTCACCTCACACCACATGCTTCATTACTGTGTTTGATGAGATGTGTCCACTGAGTCTCCTGGGTGTTTGAACTTTGTGATTTCAGTCGAAACACACAACAACACCAAGCCCAATTATTTATCAAACTATATATTTGTCTCCTTTGTATTCATACCCTATAATATAATATTTCATAATATTTGAACGATTCTTCAAGAGCAAACCACTTCATCCATACTTCTGGAGGTTTTATAACACAAATATGAGGGGGCACACAGAACAGCTTTGCAAATGCATTTGAGTTAATCACTCGACACACACTTGTAGAGCAAACAAAAATACACCAAAACACAACTAGCAGCGGGTGTACATTAAGCCTCTCTTTTCTGACTAATACCTCATCTCTTAGTTTAGTGTTGTTATTATGGAGGGATTGCATAACAAGGTCTCTAATAGACTCTCATATAAGCTCCATGGAAGAGAAAAACACTGTACAAAAGCCCGGGCAGATCAAATGCCCTGTATTCTCATTTTGCTCTTGACAGTCAATTGGAGCCATTTGAAAATGAGGCGATTTAATCTGAACCTCATTTCACATTGCATTCAAAGCCATTGTGCTTTAATGAGCTTAAATTATGGCTTTACAGTCCATTTGCCGTTGGCCCCGATGAAAAATTGTGACTTTCAAATTCTGGCTTTGTGTGTTGTTACTTATCTGCCAAACAAACACATAACAATCTGTTTCTAACTAAACATTTGGGCCAACCCTGTGTCTTTGGGTGACCATATGGACGCCATGGCAAGAGGCGAAGAAAAGAGGAGAGAACAGCAAGGAAACAGCTGATTATTACGGCTAATGCTCTTGAGTCACTTATCACTAAGTAGCAGCACAGGTGCAGGCGAGCCATTATAAAACAGTTGCAGAGTGTGTTGGGATAATGAACGCGCCCCTTCAGACCCTGTTTGCTTTCTGGAGACGATGGAAGCACCTGCAAAGGCAATTACAGACAAGTAGAAACAATGCACAAGATTCAAGAGCGTTCACGAAGCGAATAGTTTAAAACTTTGGAAACACGTTCATTTGCTTTAATTGCAGAGAATTGGATATAAAAACTGATATCACAGTATCGTATATACAGTAAAATATGCGGAACAAAACATTTTTAGACGACCAAAATGTTATTCAATTCAAAATTCAAAACCTTTATTTATCCAGGTAAAATCCCATTGAGATCAATGATCTCTTTTTCAAGGGAGACCTGCAGCAGTAGGTTCCACAAGAAGACATAAACAACAGAACAACAAAAGGACATCATACAGCAAAATGTACAGGGATTACAATTTACATATTTAACCACATGGACAGGTACCAACAGCATCTGATTGTGTAGCATCCAACCGAGCTTTAAAAACATGTAGTGGTACTAGCTTGGTAATTTTCCATTCTTTTTGCAGACTGTTCCATGTTAGTGGAGCTGCACATCTCAAAGCTTTCTTCCCTAAGACAGTCCTAGCACTTGGCACATTTAATAAAACCACAGCATGCGATCTCAGGCAATAAGTACTTTCAATTCGCCGAGAGATCAGGGAGCAGATATAAGATGGTAGTTTATCCAACATGGCTTTGTAAATGAAAAAGTACCAGTGACTGAGCCTCCGTACAGTAAGTGATGGCATAACCGCCTTGGTATACAGGGTACAGTGATGCGTAAGTGCTTTACAATTTGTCAAAAATCTCAGCGCGCTGTGATACGCAGCATCTAACTTGCTCAGGTAATTGGCAGGTGCATTCATATATAACAAATCACCATAATCCAGCACAGGTAAAAAGGTCACAGTGACTAGCCTTTTCCTGGCCTCAAGCGAGAAACAGGACTTGTTTCTGTAGAAGAAACCTAGCCTAACCCTCAGCTTTTTAAGCAGGTTATTTACAAGTTATAATTAACTTTGATGAAGTGAACTTGCATTGTAAAGGGTTGTAAGACAAAAAGACTCACACCAACAGCATAGTATCATCATGTCAATCACAAGGTACTCCCGCCCTAAAGCATACTCTGCTTTATTGTCTATTTGAGTTTAAGTGGAACCTTAGCTCACACAATTAATACCATACTGTTTTGAAAAATACTTGAAACTAGCAATTAAGACCTATGTTGGAAATAACAGGAACTTAACTTGTGTTTCTCTACCTCTATGTGTGTGATGCTGTAACTTAAAGCATACGCACATGGGAGAGGGTGCCCCATGTTATGCCGACGTGCATTTAACATGCATGTTATCTGTTGTATTGTGTTGCACTGTTGGAGGAGCCTGTGACCTCATTGTCATAACTACACTGTAGCTATGTACACATGACAATAAAAACCTTGAATCTTGAAAAAACACTTCTTTAATATATTTCAGAACCGGAGGGTGCTGCTTGGTTTTTTCGGTTTGTGTTTTTTTTTTAGAATCACATGTGATCGTCAGACCACTTGCGTAACTTGCCTCATTATTTTTTCATTTAGTAAAACCTAGCAGCAACTCTTCGTGTGTGAGTCTTTGTTTGATTGTAGCGACCATCCGGCCCTCTCATCCCAGTGTGTGCAGACAGCCGAGCACCTGAAGAGCAACGGGTGATTACCGGCCTTAATGGGCTTAACAAGCATGACAACGGGAGGTCTGCTGTCCGTCAATCAGAGGTGAGGAGGTGAGAGGAGAGCACAAGCCATTAGAGACAGAGAGAGAAAGTGCAAGAGAGAGAGGTGAAAGGAAGAAGGGGATTAAGAAAGAAGAGAGGGGAAAAAAGGAAGGGGGATGCGGTTAAATGAAGGAAACTTGTGAAATGAAGTGTCCGGTTCATTTAAAGTACTTTAACTCTTTAGCTCAAGGTGACATTTCAAAACATAGTCGTTTTTGTTCAATAATTCCCACTTAAACACTTCAATGTAAGCCCCTCTAAGGTTTACATAATATCTATAAACCACTTCATCTCATTCTATTGTGTTTCCTGGTGCTACACTGAGGCAAGGTCAGACTAACAGCTGCATTCATCAGAGCCAGAGCCTCTCCAGATCTATTTGTCATCCTAGCTGTTAGTATGAGAGGAGTGGCAGGAAACCAGCACTATGTGTCTGCTCTTGTTGATATGTTTCATATAGAGAATCCTCATCCTTTTATAGATAGCCTCGATCATTAGAGGACATGACGGACTAAGCAGACCACGTTTCTTGCTTTTAAATTACACATAAAACCGACCCTGAGCTAGCCATACAACTTGCAGCTATTATAATGCTAAGTCCAGTGGTTTATCTTTTACAGTTTGTATCATGGCTGTAAGTAATGGCAGTATGGAAGTGTAAAACTGTATTATACTATAGTGTGCAAAATATGTCTAATCTGAGAATGTTTCGATCACTTCAAAATTAAACATTGAATATATTGCATATTACAATTAAAGAATGGACACAGCCACAACTCATATTTAAAAATATGAAAAATATATGTATTTCTCTTTGAATATCAAGTATTTACAGTTGATTACATCGAAAAACCCTTACAAACACAGAACTGCCACAATATACAGGTATACTTTGTGTTTCCAACAACATAAAGGTTTTATCCTCCTGGGACCCAGCCCATTGAAAATGTCCACTGTATGTAGTGGACATTTTGTTAACATGCATCTCTTTTTACTCTTTTGAGCTACTCTATCAATCCCTGATGTGCTGTACAGAGGACATCCTGGTCTTTCCAGTGATATGTCATCGGTTAAAATTGCATGCTGGGAAGTTCCGCTTTCTTTTCATCCAAAATGGCTGGCATACGAAAAACAAAATTGTATAGAAGCAGGAGGAGAAGTCAAATATTGTTGAATAATTGTCATTTTTACCATGAAAATCCTATATGTTCTTGTTTATTAACATGTAAGGATTTATATAATTAGATCTGAAAGCAATTAAATAATTCAAGTTTTCAAATAACAGCCCTTTTATAAATGTCCATTCTAGTGGACGTCAGGACCATCTTCATGGACTTTATGACTCAATATCGTTGCAGGAGACGGAACTGAAGCAGACATTTTCTGTACCAGATAGTTCAGGGAGATTCAGATTTTGAGCTCTCAGATGATGAGAGAGATGAGGATTTCACACCTGGGATAGAAGAGGGTCAAGAAGAAGGGGGGGAAAGATGCAGGAGGCTCCATGAGCGCACAGATAGATAGAGACGAGATGGCCCCCTGTGGGCCAAGAGTAGCACGTATGTCTTTTTGTCGTTTTTATTTTAAGTGGAGCCATGAAAAATGAGAATTGCCTCAGGAATGCAAGCTTTGTTTCTATGAGCAGGTCAAATGGAGACAACATCCATAAAACTAGTCAAGATGACCCTACAGCCGGTGCTGACTGGAGTCCAATGAGGTACTTTCCCAGTACATTGACTACAAAGTCTTTGAAGATCTGGAAAGATTCACCAAAAACCAAACTAGTTTTGTATTGACCTAATAAACAGCAATGTTCAGATCAATTACTTATTCATGTTTTAAATAAAGGTGAATGTATTATTGTATTAATATCACTCTATAACCATAATACGTTACATAGTCCATCTGTTAATTTTGGCTGTCTTTTCAAACTAATATGGTCCCGACGTCCTCTACAGTGGACATACTGTAACATTTTAAAATAAAATAAAATAAAAAAAGTCTAAATTGCAAGATGTTTTTGTAACCCTAAATAGGTAGGAAATCACAAAAAAAAGAAAATTGGAAGACTTTTTTTTCTCGGGTCCCAGGAGATATTCATCAATTTAGTTTGCCCCGCTACAAAGGTGATCAACATAAAACAACCTATGTCAGATGCACTTTTTCTGTCAAAAACATGGATTATGACGGAGAAACCCTAACCCTTAATGTAACCAAATAACCAAATAAAATCTGGCCTGATAAATTACTTATTTCATTGTATTCTGATGAGGGTAGTCCTAATTACTTGTAGTCAGTTACTACATAAGGATGTGTAAATAGTGGATGTTTCAAACCATATTTAAAGCCTGGACCCCAGTTGAAAACTGAGGCCCCCCCAGTTCAATTTGTTCCAACAATGAGTCAGGCTGTACCCTCCCATGATGGGGTGTAATGATCCCATCTTGCAGCTCCACGCCACATTTCCAGTCCAGATACACCACACTCTCATTTAGCTGAAGGAAATTCAGGATGGTGCTACGGACCATTTCCTGTCTACAGAAGCAGAAGAACACTCTTACATTTATTCATTGTGGTCATAACTAAATCTCATGCTGTATTGTGGTGAAGTACTATATATGGTTGAGGTGCTTCTGTGAAAACTGAACAAAACATCAGAACCTGAGGGTCACTGTAGTTTTCAAAGCAAAAAAGAATCATGATACATATATCCCAACACGTTTCTGGGTTAGCTCAGTTCTTTACAGAGTCATTGAATAAAAGTATGGTGTGTTAAGATGGTGTTTTTGTGTGAAGAGGAAATGGATGGATTATGTGCCTCAGTCTCAACACTGCAGTTCACAGAGCTTCAGATCAGCAGATACAACATGAGATATCTTGGGTTTTGGCATCAAGGCCTAAGCATCACACTAATGGAATGTGAGCTAAGAGTTATCAGGTTTATGAACAAACTTGCAGAGAATACATTTACTTTTTCGTCCTTTTTTTACTGCGTTTTTAGGGCTGGCAAAGTAAGGTCTGACAGTGGGTTCAGGATTGACTGAATATTACAAAATGTTAATTACCATGACATTTTGAACATAATGTCATGTTCCCCCAACTCAGTTACACATCAAAACGTGTCATAGCAACGTTGATCCAAAGCGCAAAAAATGGTTTGACTCAAAACGGCTCTGAAAGGGAGGGATACATTTCTTTATCCCTCTATTCTTTTCTAATAGTCCAACCCTTTCCCCAGAAATAATTTGACCAAAACTATGACTAAATATCTGAAAAAACAACAACTATACAGCCCTGGCTAACGTGGTGAAAATGGTAAACATACAGTACAATAAGTGAGCAAAAATAACACATGGCAGGAAAAACCACTCGTAACCTTTATATGACTTTCAAACAACCATAACTTGTTTATTTTTCTTTCTTTACGACTCAAACTACAAAACTTCATGATTACAAACAGATTGGTGTCGTTATCATTTGTGACTTAATCTAATTGAATTTAAACGATCATGCATTGTGTGACAGTCATGATCGGCCTATTGGTAAATATACTGGCTATAAACACACAGTAAAAGCAACCTTCCCATCTGTTCCGCCACAAAGAACTAGACTCTTATGGAGGAGACATTGTTGGAGAAACGTTATTTAAAGCATGCAGTAAACAGCAAGTCAAATAAAAAGAAGTAGCTTTTCCCAGTTGAAGGTCACATCAGTGGACATTCAATGAAAGGCCAGATAAACAAGTGTTGACTTACAGTGTCGGTTCCACCTTGTCACCCCGCAGAAACAAAAGGTTAAGCATATAAAGTACCATAAATGCTGGCCATTGTTTAAAAGTACATTAATTTAAGCTGCGTTTTGTCCTTTCGTTCTGATTAAAGGGTGCTCACCCTTTATGGGCACTCACATTATATCAGCTGCTCTCTGATCAGATCTCTCCCCTGTTAAGCTGCTGCTTACTTCAAATTCCCTAATGAACTATTGTCCTGATGAAGCCATTGAACCCTGCAGATTATATAGGGATTCTCGCAGTCTACTTTTCAGGTTGATTATTAATGTGTGTGTGTTTGTGTGTGTGTGTGTGTGTGTGTGTGTGTGTGTGTGTGTGTGTGTGTGTGTGTGTGTGTGTGTGTGTGTGTGTGTGTGTGTGTGTGTGTGTGTGTGTGTGTGTGTGTGTGTGTGTGCGTGTGTGCGTGTGTGCATGCGTGCGTGTTGCCCCGTGCGTGTTGCCCTAATTCCCGGCAAGCTTCTGTTTCAACCTTGGGAGTCTCAAATGGGGCATTTTAGGTATTTTACCATATTAGACACTTTCTCTTCTGTATGGGTCTGTCAAATATTAGCACTTTCATTTACGTTTTTGTAATATTACTGCAAGGAGAACCTTTTACTTTTGTATTAAGATTAAGGCGAAGTAAAATAAGTAACTAAAAATACTAAAAACCAGACAATAATGATACTTATGCTTCAACATTAAATAGGACATTATGCACATTTTAAAGTTCATATTTGTGTTTTGCACCTCTTTTCACCTGAAGCCAAAGCCCAGTCTGCTCTGATTGGTCAACCGCTTAGATTATGCCCCTTAGCCTATAAAGTACAATTTGTTAGAGCGCTAGCCAATAGCAGGGCATGAGTGTTACATAGTGATGTCACTGTTTAAGGCTGTGGCCGTTAAGCATTTGTAGACCATTAACATGTGTGCCACTTCCTGTTTTGAATTTAGCAAAGGGTTCCAGTTTTTCATTGTTACACTATGGCTTACCTAAACTGAGTTTTAGATTTGTAACAGGATGAACCTAGAAGTGTTGGGCCAGGGCTGACAATAAAAACTCATTTTGTATATGAAAAAAGGAAATGGAAAACAAATAAAGCTTAGCCTAAACCCTAGCTGACCTGTTTGTGGTGGCTGTCTTTTGGAGCTTGTCACATGTTAAAGCTACCTCTTTTCCAATATGAAAACAAAGTAGTGGAAGAGAGTCCACAAAAATACAAGCCAAGAAACGGGGTGAGACAACAGCTTCCTCCCTCTCAGCCTCCCCTCTGCCTTCTGTTTTACCCCCGTCACTCTCGCCCCTTCTTCTGTTCAAACACTGACGAATCGACATGTCAGCCAAATGTTCCCGGGCCGTTCGCAGAGCTTGCAGGACACGATACCGGAGCCAGCAGGGCGTAAAGCTGCCATACAACACGTGTTGGGTTACTAATTGGTTTGGGAGTCATCAGCTTCCCTCATACATGTCAATGATTGCACACAAGTTGACGGGGGGGAACTGCTTTGTAATTCAGAGGGCAATTAACAAGTAATGCGCCGGCAACTATGATAGTTATGACTCATTTACATTATTTGTAAATGGAGAGTGAAAAGATGGAGCGTGACTGCAAAGTACGTTCTAATTGTGTTGGCATTTTCCATCAACACAGGAAACCCAAATGCACCAACTCTCATGCCAGCTCATTCATGGGATCCTGCTTTCTTTTTTTCTTTTGAATGCAGCTCTCAAACCATCAACGGTTCTCAATAACTTTTGGCTTCCAGCTTTGTGAATTGGACATTAACTTGCATTAGTGCATACATTTGTTTTTTTGGGGTTAATATTAATGTATTTGTATGTGTTAATGACTGATTCACTACCCGTGGCAATGTATGATTTTTTTTAACATCTAGCAGCTGGAAGTCATTTAGATAATTGTTGTAGGTTAGGTCCTCAATGTGTCAATGAACGGTCCATCTTTCTATCGACACAGCTGACAGGTGTGTTTTGTTTTGTTTAACCTAACCCCTTTATTATAATTTACCAATCATACTTAGGGCGACTGTGGCTGCGAGGGAGTGCGGTCGTCTTTCAACCAGAAGGTTGTGGGTTCGATCCCAAACCGTACAGCCAACATGTCGATGTATCCTTGGGCAAGGTACTTAACCCTGAGTTGCTCCGGATGGCATGGCCAACGGTGTATGAATGTTAGTTCCTAGAGTAAGCTACACTGCTCTGTATGAATGGGTGAATGACATGTATGTAAAGCGCTTTGAGGGGTCGTAAAGACTGGATAAAGCGTAAGTACAGTCCATTTACCATTCCATTTACTTCTCTCTGTAAATTGCTGTTAATTCCAAGAAATATATTTGTTTGTGTTTTTTTTCCACATTAAAAAAATGACTTAGGCGAAACACATCAAGGCTTTTAATTGCTGTTCAATGTTCAGGTTGAAAGGTCAAATAAAGTGTGTGGGAAATAATGATTATAATAATGATCGCTCCTGATATTCTACCGTTTCTCACCCATTTCATCAACACTTCTCTAACTTCTGGTCACTTTCCAAACAGTCTCAAGGAGGCAAGAGTAAACCCTCTCCTAAAGAAACCCACTCTCAACCCGTCTGATGTTATAAACTACAGGCCTGTCTCTCTCCTCCCGTTCCTGTCTAAAACACTTGAACGCGCTGTCTTTAAACAACTCTCCTGTTATCTCCATCAGAACAACCTTCTGGATCCGCACCAGTCTGGTTTCAAGGCAGGTCACTCCACAGAAACTGCTCTAATTGCTGTCACGGAGGAACTGCACACGACTAAAGCAGCATCCCTCTCCTCTGTCATCACCCTTTTGGACCTGTCTGCTGCATTCGACACGGTGAATCATCGGATCCTCCTTCGCACTCTCCAAGAACTTGGAGTTTCAGGCTCTGCACTTTCCCTCCTCACCTCATACCTCAAAGACCGCACCTACAGGGTTACTTGGAGAGGGTCGGAGTCCGACCCTTGTCAATTAACTATAGGGTTCCCTCAGGGCTCTGTTATTGGTCCCCTCCTCTTCTCCTTGTACACAAACTCGCTCGGATCTGTCATTAGCCCCCATGGTTTTTCATACCACTGCTACGCTGATGACACCCAATTAATTCTGTCCTTTCCCCGCTCAGAGACCCAGGTCGTCGCACGCATCTCTGCTTGTCTAGCTGACATCTCTCAGTGGATGTCTGCTCATCACCTCAAGCTCAACCTTGACAAGACTGAAAAGGGAAAAGATTGTCCCACTCTTGACCTAACAATCAACATCGGCCCCTCTGTTGTTTCCCTGACTCAGACTGCAAGGAATCTGGGTGTGATCCTAGATAACAACCTGTCCTTCACTGCAAACATAGCTGCTACAACCCACTGCTGCAGATACACGCTTTACAACATCAGGAGGATACGTCCCCAGCTGACCCAGAAAGCGACGCAGGTTCTGGTCCAGGCTCTCGACATCTCACGCCTAGACTACTGCAACTCCCTCCTGGCTGGTCTACCTGCATGTGCCATCCGACCTCTGCAGCTCATCCAGAATGCAGCGGCTCGTCTGGTCTTCAACCTTCCTAAATTCTCTCACACCACGCCGCTCCTCCGCTCCCTCCACTGGCTTCCGGTAACTGCTAGAATCCACTTCAATCCACAAAACTAGGGCCACCAGGGTGGGTGGAGGGGGTCTGGAGGGCGGGTCTTGGGCTGACAGCCCAGGAGCACAGCGGAGTGCCCGGAAGGGATCTCGGGCGGACGGCCCGGGGGCAAGGCAAAGTCCAAGGTGGGGGTCTCGGGCGGACGGCAAGGTAGAGTCCATGGAGGGGCGAAGACCACAGCGGCCATACTCAGGGGGCCGAGCATGAGGGCGAAGGCAGCGGCAGGAAGAGTCAGGGGGCCGAGCATGAGGGCGAAGACCGTGGCACTCAGGGGGCCGGGCTTGAGCCCGAAGACCACAGCTCTCAGGGGGGCCGGGCTCGAGGGCGAAGACCAGACATCTCCGGAGGCCGGGCAGGAAGGCGCTGACGGGACAGCTCCGGAGGCCGGGCAGGATCCGGTGTCGGCTGGACAGGAACCAGAGCCGGTGGGACAGGCTTCGGCAGGATCCCCCACGGAAGAGGACCAGGAGTTGGCAGGACCCCCGGCGAGACAGGTAACGGCGGGACCTCCAACGGAACAAGACATGGGATTGGCAGGACTCTGAGCGGGTCCTCTAACGGAACAGGACATAGGGCTGGCAGGACCCCCGGCAGAAGAGTCGTCGGCGGGACCCCCAACAGGACAGGACATAGGGTTGGCAGGACCCCCGGCAGAAGAGTAGTCGGCGGGACCCCCAACGGGACAGGACACAGGGTTGGCAGGACCCCCGGCAGAACCTCCAACGACACAGGACATAGGGTTGGCAGGACCCCCGTCAGAAGAGTAGATGGCGGGGGCTCCAACGGCACAGGACACAGGGTTGGCAGGACCCCCAGCGGAACCTCCAACGAACCAGGACATTGGGTAGGGACTTGAGAGGGAACTCGAGAGGGGACTTGAGAGGAGACTTGAGAGGGGACTCGAGAGTTGACTTGAGAGGTGCCTTGAGAGGGATCTCGAAAGGGAACTCGAGAGGAGACTTGAGAGGTGACTCGAGAGGGGACTCAAGAGGAGACTCGAGAGGGGACCTGAGAGGGGACTTGAGAATTGAATTGGAAGGAGACTTGAGAGGTGACTCGAGAGGTGGCTTGAGAGGTGACTTGAGAGGTGACTCGAGAGGTAGCTCGAGAGGTAGCTCGAGAGGAGACTTGAGAGGGAACTGGAGAGGGGACTTGAGAGGGGACTTGAGAGGGAAGTCGAGAGGGGACTTGAGAGGGGTCTTGAGAAGGGTCTTGAGAGGGGACTCGAGAAGAGACTTGAGAGGGGACCTGAGAGGGAACTTGTGTCGGTCGGTACGCCGACAGGACACGGGGAGCTGGCGTCGGCTGGAGAGCCAACAGGAGACGAGGAGCTGGGGTCGGCCGGTACGCCGACAGGACTCGGGGAGCTGGCGTCGGCTGGAGAGCCAACAGGAGACGAGGTGCTGGAGTCGGCCAGTACGCCGACAGGACACGGGGAGCTGGCGTTGGCCGGAGAACCAGTCCTGGAGTCGAAACTGGAGTTGGGACCATGGCTACTGGGGCCGGTACTGAAGCCGGAACCATGGCTGCTGGGGCCGGAGCCATGGCTGCTGGGGCCAGGACTGGGGCAGGGACCATGGCTGCATGGGCCGGTTCTGGAGCCGGAACCATGGCTGTGGGGACCGGTTCTGGAGCCGGAACCATCGCTGCTGGGCCCGGTACTGGGGCCGGAACCATGGTTGCTGGGGCCGGAACCATGGGCGCTGGGGCCAGAACTGGGACCGGAATCATGGCTCTTGGGGCTCGGGCTGCTAGCCTGGACTTGCGACTCCTTCTCGCCTTGTGTTGAAAAGTGCTATATAAATAAACTTGCCTTGCCTTCTCTTAGAAGCCGCCTGAAGGCTCCGTGGACCTCCAAAAGCCAGACGAGTTCCAGAAAACGACTCCTGGACAGGATCAGGAACTGGGGCAGAGGCACTGGTTGACTCCAGACGGAACACACCGAGACGTTTGTAGTCAGCAGGCTGGAAATCACACACCCAGAGGAAGTTCAAAATCCAGCCAGGTAAGAATTTCACCAAGTCTGGTTTCTCCATAGCCAACCGGTGCGCCTCTACCAGAGCGGCCTCCTTCTGCAGAACACTGGACGCTCCCTTCCACCAATCATAGCAGCCAGCCAAATAAAAGGAAAAATGTTGTAGTTCCACCTCAAATGGATCATCTGCTGGGTCCATTTCTGGTCGGTTCGTACTGTCACGGTTTGAGTGAAGGAAGCAGGCCCAAATGCAGATAACTCTGATAAACCTTTATTTCAAGGATAATGAACTTAACTCAGACAAAACAGAACACTCACCGGTGAACTCAGTCACCAACAAAAGACGAACCGACAAAGACAGACAGAAAAACCAGAACTTAAATATAAACAAGACTAATCATACAAACAAGACACAGGTGAGGAGGGAGGAGAAAACACAGGGACACCAGGTGAACACAATCGGGTAAATTAGACACACCAGGGAAACTGACAGGGAACCACAGACAGATCTAAACAAGACAAAACACAACACAGACAGATCGTAACATTACATGAGAATCGTGACAACCATTGCTTAGAAAATACTTAATTTAGATAACATGTCTCATCTCAACTTATAAAAAAATGTAATGTTTTAGAAAACTGTCCAGTACTCATTATGCGTTATGAGTTAGATAGTTTGCATGCTAGGATATAGACATTATGACTTACTTACATGTAATTAAAGGTGTATACACTTGTTTAAAATGTTGTTAATATTATTTTGTTTCCAAAAACATCTTAACCCATATATATTATGTCATATTTTTTATCCTGGCTCATGTAGTCTTTGAAAGTCTTGACAGTGAACAAATGTGTGCTTGTGCATGTCTACTACT
The DNA here is from genome assembly GCF_902827175.1 of Gymnodraco acuticeps. Lineage (NCBI taxonomy): Eukaryota > Metazoa > Chordata > Actinopteri > Perciformes > Bathydraconidae > Gymnodraco > Gymnodraco acuticeps. The sequence goes on along the minus strand of NW_022991064.1, from coordinate 2,602,127 downwards.
CTATTCTGTAGACACGCTGTCTGCTTGCCTACAGGTGGCTTCAGCTGTCCACAAAGAAACATCAGAGCTGTCCCAGGTCCACATCATTCTATCTAATGTGTTTTCTCTCTTTCGCTCAACCCTCCCTCAGCTGAGATGTCTGCTGAGATGAAAGAGGCAGACAGGCAGACAGAAAGAGAGCAGTTCTGATGGTGTTCATCACAGCAGGCGTACGTCAAATGGGGAAAAGCCAGACGTCACGATTCCTTTCTGCTCTTCACTCACTCACTTTTGTTTGCCAGTGGGTCAGTCAGCATCCATGTCAAAGCTGTCGGTCATCCCCCTCCCCACATCCCCCCTCCCTCTTCAAATCCGTCATGAGGTAAATCAACTCAGTGTCCCATATGCTTCCCTGGGTGGTGGTCGCCACACACACACACACACACACACACACACACACACAAACAGAGAGACCAAAGTCACCTGTTTTTGGCTGAAGAGAGAGAGAGGCTGAGGTAACAGAAAGGTTAACTAAAGGTCCAGTCCCCTGAGGAAAACCGAGAGAGACATCAAAGAGAAATTAGTGTGAGACAAAGCCTTCTGGTCTCAATCAAGCTGGTAAACAGTTGAGTGCAATACCTCTTCTTAAATTAGTCCCTGATAGGAGCACAATGATAGGACAGCCGCTTCACTGCAGGGAAGAGGAGAGGAGCCTAATGGAAGTGGGATTGCCAGCTGAGCCCCGTGGCAATGTCTTTTTTCTTACAAATGAGTAATTTACATGTCGGCACACTGCCTTGTTGCTGCCCAATCTTTTTTTTGGTGCTTTTTAATATGTCTATTAGGAAACCTGGGGAAAAATGATCCATAACAAATTAAATCACAAGAGGAGGGTAACCTTGAAAACAATCTGGCCACTCTAACAGCAAGAGTTTAAGGCGGAATTAGGAGTAAATGGACGCACCTCTCAGAACGGCAGCGCATAATTGGACACAACTGTTTTGAGAGAGCCAGACATTGTCACCTGGGAATCTGCATTGCACGTACACAATGGTCAAAACGGCAAATCACCAGTAAAATGCCTAACAAGCCATTTCTAGTCCATTTGGCAGAATGTCGCAACACATAATTCGATTTATTTCCCCCTCTCCCTTGTTTATAAAGGTTTTTGGAGCTGCTTTGAATATTGATAAGTCACGGATGCCTGGATGTGTGCCCGCTATGTTTGAGACCTCTTTATCAGAAAGACATGAGACATCTGCACTCCTTAATACACACACATACTCCTATACTTGTCACAGTATGTGTGTGTGCAGGAAGGACGAAGAAAGCGAGGGAAATGTATCAGACGCAGTAATCCGTTTCTCTTGTTTTTTTTCCACTCGGCCCCTCATCCCACTCTCATCTCACTCTCTCCTGCGCCAATATATCTTTAGCCATTTAATTAGCCGGACAGGTAATAAATTCCGTGTCTTATGCCCCGCTCGCTACTTTATTTATTTATCTATCAAGCCTTTTAAAGCAGTACCGACTCCAAGGGCCAGACTCCATTATAAGGCAAGCAGCATCTCTGCAGCCTTTTAACGTTTTAGTCATTAGTTAATCAAGCTGACAGCATGGGGACTGTGTCAACTTAGGCATCTGTTGCATGCAAAAAGAGATATTCAACTTGTGAATAAATGCATATTAAAGGGATTTTCTTAGACAATTACATGGCAAATGAGTATATGAGTGTGTGTGTGATCCTCTCTGTGTCTGGCTACGAGCTTGCCGGATGGCGTCACATCATTTAAGACTCAATGAGCTGTCAGCGATTTCAATGCCGGAGGACATATGCCTCAACCAATAAGGTCAAGGTGTTCCCTCTCTGTTCACCGGTCCTTGCACATTGCACTGTCAGCACCTCCACCATCATCACTCGCCTTCATATCAGGGCCCTTGCTTAATGCCACCCTAATTGAATCAGACTGCAGTGCAGTGCTTGTTACAGTACACTTTGACAGCAGTAAGGTGTGAATGGGCGTACGTACGTGCAGGTGCATCGGAATTAGCACGTGTTAAAATCATTAGCACTCATCTTTCACCATTAGGCATATTGGCAGAGCTGAAGTGTGTTGGACCCATTGAGGATGTCCTAATTAAATGCTTACGGTGCCGTAGTTTACCATGTATCATGTCACTGTAATTGGCCACTCGGGCAGACATCAGCTTTCACTGAGAACAAGAGGTTAGTGTTATCTGTAACACTAGATACACCTTGTCTGTAGCTGACTTAACATGTCGCTAAGTTGATTGAACAATACTGCACTTACATGTGTCAGAGCTCACAAGTCAAATATTACATTTTCCCACTTCCTTTTCTTTACTTAAACAAATGGAGGTGTTTTTTATGCATGCCTAAAGGCAAATGTTGCATAAGCACCAGTGAGGACGATTGCAGTTTTGAACTCATGTTTGATGTTATTTAATGCACAAGGAGATCTATTAAAAAGTCCTGTTTTAACGATTTACTATGATATTTACAATTCATTTATAGTAGCTTCATTTAGCGGTCCATCTTTTGATAAGTATAGTAGCACTTATAACGCCATTAATAGGCTGAGGAAATTCGAATCGGGTGCGAAGTGTACTCTGCTTATGTGTGAAAGTACAGCATGTGTTAATTTAAGATGCATGTAGTTTATGTTATTCAATCCATTTTTGTTTAAGAACAACAATTTCCCAGAGAATAAATGTAAAAATAATCCCTACTCCAGTTCGAACCTTTTTAAATGAGGCATTTAAGACACTGGAAATGTACTTAGGCCGACAATAGAGGCTACATATCATTTCTTATTTTGTTTACATCAACTCCACTTAAACGCAGACGTTGCAGGACATTCTGAACCGCAAACACTATATGTCTACGTATAGTAAAAGCTGAATATGTGTTACTGAGTGTGTATTATGTGTACATGAGTGTGTGTACTCATACTGTGGAGCTGCTGGAGTGCTTGATAGAGGGCCGTTACATTCTCGTTAGTTCAGCTTCAGTGCTCTGGGTGTGGAACACATCTGCCCTCGCTCCCAAAACACTAGCCGAATCTGACCCAAAAGTCCCCCCCCCCCCCTCCCCTGTATATCCCTCTCTCCCTCCTCTGCCATCCTTCTCTCCCTCTGCTTGACCTCTGCCAACGCCCCAGTGTCCATTACTCCATCTCCATCTCTCCAGATTCTCACCTGTGTTCGCGGTGCTTTCGCAGAACTCTTCTGAAGCGCTGCAGATTGATGTTTACTTATTAACAGCTTTTTTCCAGCGTTGTCACATCATTCCTGGCTGATTAACCATCTGTGCTTTGGATTCAAACGGCACATCCTTGAACATTATCAGCTACAACCTCAATTTGTGTGTTGTAATAAATCATAATTTACTTCTACTCAGTCTCGCTATAAATTACTCTTTACCTTATACTTCCTTTAGTGCTTTAAACTTGCATCCTTTTGTATTGACCTGTAGATCGGCGAATACTCATGGAAGTCTTATGAGCATGACACTTCTTCTCACTTGATTTATTATCTCAGTAAACAAAGTAAACACTTGGTGTAAACATCTGCTTCTATATGTTTTTCAATAAAGCATGATATTCATTATGTAAATGATGGTCAAATGTAAAGTAAATAGAGAAGGGGGATGCTTAATGGAGCTTCTTTGTGAATAAGGGTTGCTACTGTACCACACAACATGTTTTGGTGTTGGTGTTTTTGTTTAAGAACTTACATTTTTTACAGTGTGTTAATTCACATGAAAGTGAATTCTAAGATTTTGGACATCTAAACATTTTCTTGTTCAGCACATAGCACTCTGCTTGGCGATGGACACAAATTGTTTGAGTCTAATCAATCAGTACCAATAACTGTTCTTCCTGAGGTAGCTGAACAAATTCAACCTGCCAAAGACAATGATGGTGAACTTCTACACCTCCATCATCGAGTCCATCCTCACCTCCTCCATCACCGTCTGGTACGCCGCAGCCACAGCCAAGGATAAGGGCAGGCTGCAGCGTGTCATCCGCTCTGCAGAGAGGGTGATCGGCTGTAATCTGCCATCCCGTCCACGACCTGCACGCCTCCAGGACCCTGAGGCGGGCAGGGAAGATAGTGGCCGACCCCTGCCACCCTGGACACAAACTGTTCACCCCCCTCTCCTCTGGCAGGAGGCTGCGCTCCACCAAGACCATACCTCTCGCCACCTGAACAGTTTCTTCCCCTCCGCCACCGGCCTCTTAATTAAACAAGGCCCGGCCCCCCGACTGACACTTTACCTCTGCCACAACGTAGTCTCTATATGCATCACATTAATGCACACAATGTTCATACTGCTTACTGCACATATGTCCTATAATTCATTCATAGCATTCTATTTCCATGTAAATGACTGCTTTATTTTATTGCTATTTAACTTTTATTACGGTGTCCTTAAAGATTTTTTGTTTTATATTTTATGTCTGCACCATGACATCAAGTCAAATTCCTCGTATGTGTGAACCTACCTGGCAATAAACCTGATTCTGATTCTGGGAACAGTTATAGTAAAACATATATAGCTGATGTTTTCAGTTGTTCACACCACAAACTGTGTTGTTTATAAAATGACTCACTCCCCAATAAGTCAAAAAATATTAAAAGCACGTCCTCTTTAAGCTTGAATGCAGATATGAGTATTCTTATTGTATTTGAATCTGTTTTCTGGCTGAGGACCTTATTTCATTCCCCTTATCCCTTTCGCTCCCTATTTTCTTGTTATCTTTTGATTTCCAACACTGAAAACGAGTCACACAAATACTGGATAATAATAACGAAACGGCTGCTATTCTGAAAGATTTGGATTGGATTACAATTTATATATGAATGGAGTTCAATCCTATGTGTAAGATGCTGTTGACATAAAGATAACTGTATTCACATTTTCCAAGGCCGGGTTGGAACATTTTTAGTTATGAATGGTTTGTTTTGTTATTCATCCCACTTTATAACATTGTATTGTCATCTTAAATACGTCAGTCAAACCATGTTGTGAATGCGTGTGCTGCAGATCATAAATTAATCTGCAGTATGAACATTACACTATGTATTTGCTAGGACTGTACGGTGGAGTAGAACTGACTCAGAAAAATGACATAACACCTAGAATCTACAAAAATATATCTTATTTATATGCCCTGGTGGTTTTACCCTGTCAGCTTGCCTAGAAATGAATCAAACTACTGGAAGAAAAACAACAACAAACAAAAGTCCACATGAGTTGAGAAGTTTTCCAGGGCTGTTTTCTTGGGGTGAGTCAATATGGGACTCTGTGTTGAGCAGAAAGGAACAAATATGCAAAGTAATACGCCACATAAGAACAAAGGTTACTGAGACAGAAAGTGAATAATGTCCTATTTCCACCATGGGCAGCCTTCCATCAACGTGCTCTCCCTTGCAAAGAACCAACAGATACAGAAACACACAGACGGTGACAAACAGACACACCCAAGCAGATACAAGCATGCATTTCTCAATACTCTGGAGAACACTCCATTCCCATTCAAATGCTGTGGCCAGCAGAGACTTTGGGAACAAAATTGGTTGTTTTTTATCACCTCAGATACATTCACCTCAGTATCTAGTGGAGGAGCTTTATCTAAATGAAATCTATCCGTGCTACCGATCTCACAGATGCTCCACATCTTAAACAAGCAGCCTGATACCAAATCCAGGAATTACTGATGTTTTGTCTTTGTTTTCCCCGTGTGTGTGACGTGTGTGTGTGTGTGTGTGTGTGTGTGTGTGTGTGTGGGTGTGTGTGTGTGTGTGTGTGTGTGTGTTTAGAAACAAAGAGTGTCAAAGAAAGGAGATGTCTTGTAGTCTGTTTCATATATATGTATTGTCATATCAATTGAAGATTGTGACGTCTTTGTCAATGAGTCACAGAAACGTGAAGTTTAAAAGTTTAACAATGCATTCAGTAAAAAAAAAACACTTATATAAAAGTGAGTTCACCCGTCAGCTGAGTTTATGAGTGTGTGTTGGTGTGTGTTTTTCTGGCTTGAGGGGTTCATCCAGGACATAGACGGGTGGCTGGCACAATGCACGCCCTCAGATATGTCTAGCATTTATAATCACCATAATTGGCTCAGACAAAAACATTTAAATGATGATGAGCAGATGGCATCACTCACACGGGCTGCATAGCAAGAAGCTGGCACCCCTGATCTGCCTGCAAAAAGAACCGGTGAAACTTCAGAAATCATCCTCTTAACTCAGGACATCACAGCAGTAATCAGATGTAAATTACCTCGGCAGATAAATCTTTGATTAGTTTTCGTTGCGTGCTGTTTCTGTTGTGTGTGGCCTGCGACCGATTGCTGCAAAAACAGTAGCAATCCATTGTGTTGTGGGAAGCCTGCTAATACCTCAATGCTTCTGTCTAAGTAGTTTATATGCATAGGTGTGCGCCTCACAACACTCTCTCTCTCACACACACACACACACACACACACACACACACACACACACACACACACACACACACACCACACACACACACACACACACACAACACACACACACACACACACACACACCACACACCACCACACACACACACACACACACACACACACACACACACCCACCTACCAAGACTCATTACAATTCATCCACAGCACCAACACTGCAATAAATCTTTACAAACATGAAAAGAAAAGCACGCTCTCTCCAGAGGCATGCATTAGAGTCAAATGTTTGGTTAGAGGATAAAATAGCCAAGCTCGCAATAATAATAATGTTTGCAAAAGTTGGCAGGTAAGTAATCTCTTTCTCATGGCTCTGCTAATTAAAGCCGGCACCAGTGGGACAGAGAGGGGGAAACTCCGTAATATAGCTATGGGCTTGAACAGATGCTGTGCTTTGATGAGCACAGGAGTTAGCCTATCATGCATTGTTTCCGATTACCAGGAGAGCAGGAGCAGGTCATCTTTAATCACACCAAGATTATCTGAGGGCTTTCACTAAGAACCCACAGAGTACAGTATACACATTTAGAGCGGTTGAGAATATATGAACGTGAATATACCGTCTGTTATCTTTGTCTAATTTGCTTGACATTCATTATTTTACGGCAGCCGATTTAGCTTGATGTTCAATTTCAGACAGTGATACATTTTAAATGAAGGTGTATAAGTGACACAGTTTGTTTGTTTTATGGTTTCATAAGATTTTATTGTTTGTTTTGCCTGCAATGTTGGAGTAGATTAGCCGCTCCATCATGGAGAGTGAAAACTAATTCGCCAGATGATGTTGTCTTAGCAGGGAGGACTAGGAACTGTTGAGAGGTAAGAACAGTCAGACAGTGAGACGCGGTTGGTTCCAGTTAAGTGAGACTGAGATGGTTAAAGGGGCCCTTTTATGCATTCTCAGGTTTAATCATTGTATCTGTTGGCAATCTTCTGTGACCTGTTTCCATGCTTGTGCTGCAGCACCTCTTTTCACCCTCTGTCTGAAACCAGAGCCCAGTCTGCTCTTAATAGTTAGCTGGCCGGCTCTGTTGTGATTGGTCAAACAGTTTAAAGATGCCCCGCCCTTAGCCTATCACGTACAATGTGTTGGAGCGCTAGCCAGAAACCAGAAACTTGCTCCAGAGGGACATGGTCTGAAAAGGATTTTAGCCTTTGCAGACCATATGGAAACAAAACCTATATAACATACTACAGGAAAGGGGGGGGGGAGCATTATAAGGCCTTTTTAAATGACATTCACTGATGTGAAGAGGACATATATGGTTGCAGTTTTCTCTTGTTTGTATTTATTTGTTTCATTTGAATTGAATTGAATTAGAGAAATTCCTTCATTTTCTAAACGTTATGTATTTTCCCCCTCTACTTCAGTTCATCAACATTCTTTTATCTTCAACACGTGTTCCTGTGTCAAAGCACCTTAACCTGTCCTTCATATGCCGTATGAAGGACTCCAGCTCCACACATGTTATGCCCAAGTCTGGAGTATTTCATGCATTTCCAGTTTTTGAGTATTTTGAGTTGTTGAGACGAACAGTGTATGCTGCAATTTCTGCTTAAATATCCGCCCAAATGATTCAGACGCAGGCCTCGTAAAGCTGATATAAAACTAGAAAGGCGCTGGGAGATGGCAGATTTCCGCCAAGGCGGGTTGTATTAGTGAAATATGTTTGCATGTATTGGCCCCATGGTTCAGATCTACTCCAACATGTTATGTGTTCTTCCATGGTCCATGTTACGCCCTACGAATGTTTGATATAGAATCTGGACAGTAGTTTTTTTCATTAACCCTGCTGACAAACAAACCAACACAACATAAAACATAACCTCCTGGGGAGTTCTTTAAATGTACATACTGTGATTTTAGTCTTGATTTGTTTGAGTTTACTGCCATAAAGTAAATGTAACTAATACAATATTTCTGTGCAAATTAAAACCCCCTTTTTCTCTTTAACACTATAGTGACGTTCCTTTGGTTATGAGAGTGAAACCTGTGGAAGTTGTGACTCAGCCGAACAAAGCAACACTTCGGTCTAATGAACGTTTTAGAGTCAACACCACCCTTCAGACACTGTCAACATAAATAAATGATACTTAAAGGTGAAAAAACACCAACGAACCCTATGGAATGTGTTTGTTTACCATTTAAACCTGCTGATGTGTTATGCTTGGAGAGGTACATATTGTAAAGATAAATCACATTATCTCAGACTGCGACCAAACAGCAACAAAAACCAATTTAAAAGATAGCCCAAAACATAACAAGTCAAATTCACTTAAGAGTTGATAAAGTTTACTTTGGGCACTGAATTAGTTTAATAGAAATGTGTTGATAAAAGTCAGTCTGGATTTGAAAACAGTCAGCTGTTGCGCAACTGCATCAAAGTAGCAGCAGTTCATTAGTGAAAACATTTTCAACAAGTTTCAACAAGTCAATTTAAAAATAAAATGTGTTTATCTTCTCATTATGGTTTCTCTTGTGCGAGGCACGACAATTACTCGAGATGTACAGCTCCCAGCCTGTTGATCTATTAATGCTGGAGACTGAACATATACACAAACACACGTGCAGTCCATGCACACACACACACACACACACACACACACACACACACACACACACACACACACACACACACACACACACACACACACACACACACACACAATAGCAGTGTGTTTCCGACTGCTCCGGAATATTCCAATTACCCGAGCTTCGATGATCAGCAGCAGCACCGCCTACGGTCAGTGTGTTAATTAAATATTCATTTGAACAATCAGCACCACAGGGGCTGGTGTTTGGCAGGATCTTGATTGCAGTTTTAAAATATATATATATGTGTGTGCGTGTGTGTGCGTGTCAGCATGTGTCACATGCAACCTTGTGCATGTGACACCATGTGCCTCCATCTCAGTTAGTCTTTCCTTCTTATCTCTCTTTATTCTTCGTTATTTCTGTTCCCTTGCTTGTCCGGAGGCCCTGCAATTAGCGACTGCGCTCCCTCTCTCCTACGCACTGCCGAAGAGGGGCTTCACACGAGGTCTGGGGGGGGGCACGGGTGATCAAGCCACAGGACAATCCCTGAGATGTCATTAAACCTCCATTTAAGGTTTCATCTGCCCCAGGGAAACATGAAGGGATGGAGGGTGGAATCTGTTCCAGAGAGGAAGGTGGAGAGAGGCGGAGGGAAACAGCAGTCGTTCGGATCTCTGATTTCCCCTGCCAAATAGAAAGAGGGGGCAGGATAGATGTTGCCTTGGCGACCACAGGTGTGCAGGCAGTGTGGAAATGGGCATGGTAAAACACATCTCTGTTAGTGGGGGAGCTTCCTTTGACTTCAAAAAACCTCTCTCAGAAAACACAGAGGCGGATATTTTCTTTAACGCCGGATATTTTTAGCCTGATGATTCTGTTTGTGTCGACAGGTGATCAAGCAAACTGCGGCATATATGTTAATTTAGTGGAGCAAAGCATCCATTAAATGCAGTGCCTCAACTTTGGTGACATGCTGTGCGATGGGAACGAGGACTTGTGTGCATCAAAGGAAAGGTTATGATGTTAGTGTGAGATATTCAAGCTGCATTTTCCCTCTTTTAAACCTTCAGGTTCATTTAACTTGCTTCTTTCCTGAGCTGAACATGGCTGTTTGAAGTAATACATTATCAATGCAGGGTTTTTCTCCCTAAATACCTTACACGCATCACTGCTAGTTGAGCTCTGACACACAAACACACACTGGTGTTGAGTAATTAAAAGAGCCTGTCTCTGAGGGGGTTTAACTCTCTTCTATTCTGACATAAAACATATTATTCTGACAGCCATAGCTTGCTCTTATCCCTTTGGCACACATGTACGCAAAGTCACTCAGACACAGAATTTAATCCAGAGGATTTCGGGTGTTTATCTTTAAGGTTATTTTATAGAAGAAATGGCATTTTTTTTTACCCTCTTCGGCATTTCTTTTACAACGACACACAGCCAATGTATTCCCTCATAGCATTGTCTATCCCTCTATGCTAATGTAATGAATGCACAGGAAGCGATGCATCAATGCACCCAAAATGAAGCGTTTCCTGTGCTAAAGAGCTGCCAGCGGCTAGCTAACCAGGGGCTAGCCGGCTCTTGATGTGCCAACGGCTCATTAGCCCGTAGCAGTAGTTTTCTTTTTGCCAAAACCAAAGGATGATCCTCTTAAAAATGCAATAAAAAACGCTTAATACATTCCCAGTTTCTATAAGCAAGGCAATTTCCTTTATGTAGCATTTCAGCAACTGTTTCATACAAAACGCTTTTAAACAGAGCAAAGAAAATACATTATGTACAGAATTGTCATGACAATGGAAAACATTAAAGAGCCAAGAGAATAGAAAATCAAGCTTTTAACAGATTAATACTTAAAAAAGAATGAAACCTGAGTGTGAAATATGAATAATTATATTAACAATGTAGTAAGAGTTGCAGCAAACCTGCTGTTGTCTGGGTGTTTGTTCCAGATATTTGGTGACACAAATATGAAATCTAATTCATCCATCTTAACTTTTTTGGATAGTATGATTGTATTGGATATTGATGAAAAAACAAAAAAGTGAATGTTCTTCTTCTTCTTCTGTGTTATCTCTGATGCATTGGTGACCCCTGTGGTGAAAGTAGACCTGTTTAAAATCAACACACAAGTCTTACGGATGGTTTTTGAATGCCTTCAGGCTCCTTTCAATCTTACATTGTGCAATACCGATGTATTCCAGTACAGTGTGCTCTGGTTACTTCAGTGTACAGTGAGCAATAGTGAGAGTGTGATGAACCCATGATAAGGAGATAGGAGGATGTGTAAATGAACATGAATAATGCATGGTCTCCTTTGGGTGGCTGGCAGAGCCTTTGAGGAGCCTGTCTTAAAAGTGACACTCTCAGCTTGACGCACATGCACACTTTCCCATGATGTGCTATGTGAGGTGAATACAGAACGGGGATATGTGGCACCGGAGTCCTGCTGAGAGGCATATATTTTGAAAAGCAAGAGGAGATGGCATGAAACGCAACGGTGGCATTGTACATTTGAAGTACAGTGAGAATACATGCTCTCAAGTACCACGGCATCAATAGTGCAGCACAGTCTCTGGTGAATTCGTACATGCACTGCAATGCTTTGTCTGGCTCATGAAATAGTTTGTTTTTGGCTCGGAGTTCTGCATGTATGATTGCTGAATGTTTGCACACATGTCTGAACTGGATCCTCTGTAGAGATGCAGATGTTTTGAATAGCTTTTAGGGCTAAAGGGTTCATCTTGTAAAGAGGACATATTATACTCATTTTCAGGTTGTACTTTTAGCCTCTACTACAACATGTTTACATGCTATATATTCCAAAAGGGCTTCATTTTTCTTATCTGCAGAAACCTCTTTCAGGTCTAAAACCACCAGACTCAGGGACAGTTTCATTCCTCAGGCCATAATACATTACTTGTTACTTGTTAGACACTTTTATCCAAAGAGACTCTCAATACTATGGACAATCCCCACAGGAGCAATTTGGGGTGAAGTGTCTCAGGGACACAACGACATGCTGACTGCGGTGGGGTTTGAACCTGTGACCCCCTGATCCACTACGCCACCAGCTCCCAGACTGTTAAATACCTGAACTTTGAAACAACATCCATAACATTCATCTGTTTGCAACCTACAAATTATTTGTCTAACATATCATATTCCAATTACTTGTATATAGACTCTCCTTGCAATATTTCTATTTGATTTACTTGCACTATTTTATCTGTTTTATTGTGTTACACTGTTGGAGGAGCCTGTGATCTAAGAGTTTCATTGATCATAATATACACTATGTACAAATGACCATAAAAGCCTTGAACCTTGAACCTCAGAGAGCCAATAATAGATTTTAACTGGTCAAAGACATACACAGCTTATAGTATATTTGTGTAGGCATATAGAGCCATATTGCATTTTCATAAGAGATATTGTGAATGGGGGAAATAGAGTGATTTATGGTGACATTTTTAGTTTTTAGTGATTGGTCAACCGCCTATAGATTTATTTCCCCTTATCGAATACACATTTTTTGATTTGATTTGATTAGATTTATTTTGAATGTGTAAAACAATAATACAAACATGTAACATGAGAATTATTATACAATACACAATGTCAAATTGATATACACAAATATGACTGATTCTAAATTATGTATAAACAAATAATCTACTTAATTACACATCCGAATAGGGGTGGGAAGAAGTTTATACTTATGTAATCCCACCCCTTCTCCCAAAAACAAAATTACTAACATATATATATCTTTTATTTTTCTTAAAGAAATACATTTGTTATTGAAAAACTAAAAAACAAAACAAAAACAATGTATTGGAACGCTAGCCAACGCTGTGATCGTTACATAGTGATGTCAATATGTTACAGAAGTAAACAAAGCAGTCCAATGGAGGTGTTTTCAGGAAGGCTAGCATTAGTAGACTATTTACATGCACAAAAACCTATATAACACACTACAGGAAAGATAAAACCCCAAAAGTATAGCATAATAAAAAAAGATGGGGTTCCAGAGACTTGGTTAGAGAATGTTAGCCGAGGAGCATTGGAGCTGTTTGTGGTGGACCAACAACATTGCTGTCATTCGTGATCCATGTTCAGTGAGTCTGTTTTTTGAGTTTCTGCCCCCCCATTTGCAATGAATCACTTTGTGCAGCACTAAAGGGAGTGCCTCAGAAACCTGGCTTCTCAGTCGGTCAGTCACTCTCTAATGTTTGGCTGGGAGCACCTGGGGGAGAGCATCTGTGTGTCCAAGCCTGGCCCAGTGCTTTCCATTGTGATTGCTTGGCCTCTGCCTTGTTGTCATGGAAACATCATTGTTTCTGTGTCTTTGGCAGTGTATGAAATCAATCCTTTGTTATTTGCTCCATCTTGAATAAATATGACACAAACTAGAGTTAACCCTGCAGTAAAACTAGAAAACATATCAAACATTATCATTTTGTTAGTACATCTCTGTGGGAGGTCAAATCACCAATTCTCAAGTCCGACTCCAAGTCTGAGTCACCTAGGAAGAGTCCTAGTCAAATCTGAGTCATCATTACCTGTGCTCGAGTCTGAGTCAAAGTCCGAGTCATCGAAGAACAGTTCGAGTCATCATTATCTGTGCTGGAGCCCAAGCCTGGGGCAGGGTACATCCGGACTCGAGACAAAACTTGCTCTAGTCCGAGTCCATGTCCGATCGTCAGTGCGCAAATCTAAGTCCAATTCACCAGTCCCGGAAATCGGTAGGACTCGAGTACTCCAGGTCTGGTACAGTACATCTTTATATCATTAAGTGTTGCATACTGGTAAATTCACATAAACGCAAAGCATACTGCTAATTGTGTTTAAACAGTGTTTCTACTATGGACAGAGACATTTGGAAATGTATGAGGAGGCAACTCATTGATCTACTTTAAATGTCTTAAACGTTATAATTTCAAAAATAATTGTTCAGTATAAAATACCCCATAGATACATTTTTAAGATATAGGCATCTACTGGCATTATATTTAATCTGATCAAAGAAAAGAGCCATTTTTAAACATTAAAGCTGTGTACGACTCCCCCTGCATGTAAAGCACTCAAAAGATGAACGGATATGAACAATCACATTCAATTGTGTCAGTGCTAAGTCTGATTTGACAACAAAAGCTTTGAGCTAAATAAGCAAATAGGGCAGACTTTTATTAAAAGGGATAGGGGCAGCGTAGCAGCGCAGCATCAACTCTGTTTTGACAGGAATTTTTTGAAACACTCAGATTGAATACATGAATATAAACAGACACTGTGACAGCTGGCAAGGAATTTTGAGATGGAACAGAGAATGTGTTCGGCAGGAAATGAAATGCTGCCTCGACTGATGTTTTCCTCTCACACCGTGCATGAGCAGAGTCAAATTCTGGCGCGTTACTGGCCTCCCCTCCCTTCTCTAGAATCTTAGCTGCTATTGTTGCGAATGGAGGTTCACAGCCAAATGACGGCAAATGTCAAATAAAGACAAGAAAAAGTAGGAGAGGTTTAGAGGATTATGTAAAATCCACTTTTTCATGTCGTTTATTTTTACATAAACATGTGTCCCATCTGTGTAAAGAGACTCTGAAAGTTTCAGTTCTCACTTTTTGTCCTGATCCATTTATATAAAAACCTGTCTGATTAGATTTTGGCCACTTTATGATGTCATAACGATTTTTTGGCTTGAGATACCATTAGCCAATCACCAACCAAGGTACCCCCCACCACCTTATCACCTGAATCTCCTCCTAGAGCACCATTGTGTTCTTTTGAACCAAATCTCTCTCAGAGGGGCGTGGGGAGGGGCTCCTTATTTTCATCGAAAGTAACAGACAGAGAATCAGCACTTTGGAAACAGGGCTGAAACAGAGGGGATTATGGGATGCTGCAATGATCTGTTTGGTGTTTGGAGCCAAACACTTCAGAGACATGTTTTGTATCTGAGACCTATGATATATTGATGGAAAACAGTATAATAGGGGACCTTTAACGTAAGCTGTTTTTCACGTCAGTTAAGCAATAACATGATAATAAGTAGTGCAATATCACATACATACTGTCTGTATATAAGACTATTTGAACTCTATTAGAACATAAGCACCCATGTTGCTGGTGGTGTTGCTCCCCAGCTGCTGCGATTCAATACTCTGCTGTGTGTGCTTTCTGAGTCATTATCACACACAGCTCGATGGTGAGAACTAAACTATGACAATCCCCTGGAGAGACGGTCGACTTATCGAGTGATGACCACACTGTGAGCACATGAGACCTTTCACTGTAATTCTAACAGCACACACACACACACACACACACACACACACACACACACACACACACACACACCCACACACACACACACACACACACACACACACACACACACACACACACACACACACACACACACACACACACACACACACAAAAAACCCTCATAGACACTCTGCAAATGCTTAGTCGCACAGTCTATGTATCATCGGTTCATTCATTAATTTAATTCTCTCCGCAAGATGGAAAATTAACCTTTCCTTGTGAGAAATGGAATTGAGTGCTTGTTTTTTTCTCTTTGTGTACCCTGTGAGAGTGAGTACAATGATTAAAAAGGACTAACCGGCACAGTGTGCTGTCCATGTACTTTGATCTTCTGTTTCCAGAATGAAAATAGCACATAATTGCTCGCTGGACGTGTTTTGAAAAGTTTTCTTTTAAAGTCACATAATCAATCAATCAATCAATGTTTATTTATATCGCCCAATATCACAAATGTTACATTTGTCTCAGTGGACTTTACAGTTTGTACAGAATATCAGTATGACAATACGACACCCTCTGTCCTTAGACCCTCACATCGTACAAGGAAAAACTTCCAGAGAAAACCCACAGTTTAAAGGGAAACATGGGAGAAACCTCAGGGAGAGCAACAGAGGAGGGATCCCTCTCCCAGGACGGACAGACGTGCAATAGATGCCGTGTGTAAATTGAAAAGATAATGAAAACGTAACTGACAAAGGATACATAAAGAACACCAAAAGCATATTTTAAATAGGAATTTAACATTACACACACGAGGCACATCATGTTGAAGTAGTACGGAAGCCAGGATGTGCCAAATTTGGGAATGAATGTGTTCAAATTGTGGGAGCGTTGTATTTTAAGTGTGGGATTATGTAGAAAACAGTATTTAGGACATGTTATCTTTAACATTTTGCTATTTTATATTTAATTTAATTTGAATAACTGTGTATTACATTATACAGAATAGCCTTATGATCATATTATCTCATCTTATTATGGACCTGTGTACATCGTTTCTATCTTAATTAAATACTACATATATCTCCCGAAGGAGTCGGTGAGTTATTATTCACAGCAACACGATGACCTTGGGGCTTTTACATATTTTATTGAATTTTATATTCTTTGATTACAGGTTGTAAAGCATTAAAGGCTGATATTGACGCATACTTACCGTTCAAAATCTCTATAATTCCTCCAGAAGTTAGGGCACTTTCAAATTCATCTGGATCTTATCTAGGATTTAAGTTGAACTGTATTGCTATTTCTGCCACTTCGCCTAAGTAAAATATATGAGCAAATACAAATACAAGGAGCAAATGTCCTTGTATAATTTTGATTTAATGCAGTTTATTTTCTTTTTTTTATAAATAATCATATTACTGTGCTCACAAACACACCTTTTCAAACATTGATATGTCTAAGACCAAGAACGGAAGGATTGAACAAAGCAATGGATAACACAGTATGCATGAATGAACACCTACTTATCAAAATGTTTTGTAATAAAATGAATACATGAAAGAGTCCCTCGGTTGCTTAAAAAAATCCATAAATGATTGAATGTGTTCATTAGCATACCTAGCACCCCTAACCTAGCCAATACTGCAAACAAAGCTACAGTATCGGGCGGGGCTTTTAATAACACAGTGCTTCTCAACTACAGTAAATCAATGCTCTTTTCAACCCGATCTCAATCCCTCCCTAACCCATGAGTTCCTATTAAAACATCCCCCACATTGGGCCAGTCGCCCTATGGTTTCATTACGAGTCTCCCGCCTGTAACTTTAACTCTTCTGAAGTGTGGGGGGGGGGGGCGATAGCATCAGACAGACAGCAGTGCAGTTGGCCATCAATAAAACAGAGCTGCATCTCATTGTGGATGAAATATACATGAAGCCATTCCACGGAGCATCTCATCATTTCCGATAGCAAGGGGACGTATCCTTAAACCCCCCGGGTCCCTCAGACGTGCTGTTACCGCTTGTCAACAAACACGCCTGCAGTTTATATTCCAGTGGCTCTAAACCCCACACAAAGCCATGTCACTGTTATTTAAAGAGTGCTCAAAGAGTGACATTGATTAAGACTTTGACAAATGAACTATGCTTTTCCACTTGATTCCAGTCAGCGGCGAGGGCTGTTGTGACAAGTCTCCCCAAACTCGCGCCGGAAATGATTAAACTGGAAACTTGTTTTCCCTCTCTTTCCCGGTGCGAGCTAATGGCACATGACAGAATGTGTTAGCGGAGCTGTATGCCCTTCCACATCTCCTTCGGTTAATTTTTCTGCCTCGCACTGTGCTACTTAAGCCTCCACTCCAACTCAGAAACACCACTTCTTTTCACTCTCAGCTCAGCGCCAGTTTCTTCTCCTTTTTATGTTTTTCTCTCTGCTCATAACCCACAAGCAACAGCTCACAGCTCACAGCCCTCACCCTGTCCGTCTAATGATCTCTGGTGGAGAGATGCGCCCCTCTCTTCTTCACTTCCTACTTTCATCTGGGCTCTGATAGGTTGAAGGTCATGCCATATATGATTCATGAGGGGTTGTTTGCTGCGGCTAAGGGAGATGGCTCTGGTCCTCATTACAGGAACATATGAGTGACAGGCAAAAGCAATGGATAAAGGCACACAGAAAGAGTTGGGGAGGGAAACTGAAGTGGAGCTGAACATAGGGGGGAAGACATGCATTGATGAAAAGACACATGAGATGAGAATATAAGGTAGAAAACACTTCAGATTTGACAAAAACAGCCTAACTGTCACTGTAGTATTCCTGGAGAAAAGTAAAAAAAGTGATAGATATAGTTGAAAAGTATGACTTTATTTATCTGATCTGACATGAAAGCAAAGTGAGAGGAAATGGGGGAAGAGACAAGAGAAACAAAGACTGATGAAGAGAGAGGAAGGGGATGAATAGTCGCTTACACTAATGATACCACATTGCATGTCACATATCCCGATAAAAAACAACAAGCATGCAAAAACAAAGCCGAAGCGCTGAACTTCAAAACTAATTAATTGGAAGCTCTGGATGCTAAGTGTGTGGGCGGGTGGATTTACTTGCTATGATCTATCCTCTCCTCAATAATGCTCCCACTATACAGTACTTCTCAAGCTGCATTTATTCTTCCTTCGTTTTAAATCCACACCGAATATATAAACTTTGTATTGATCCAATCAGACGCCTTTTCAGACAAAAACCAGGTCGGCAAATTGACTCCCCTCAAGAATCTTGTGGCTTTGTTTCACATTGTTTATGATTTGGAGGGTGGGATGGATGAGGAGGAGTATTAAAGACGAGATGAGAGGCATTTCTCTCTGGGAATCCATCTCAGGGCCGGTGGGGTCACAGAGGCACCGAGGTCTCCGAGGAGTTTCAGCTCTCTATATACAGCGAGTGATAAAAAACATTACATTATTTATTTCAGGCTGCAGCAATGGTGGATGCACATTACAAGGCTTGAACATTTCTGTTCCCAATTAAGGCCTAAGATAGAACTTCTGTGAACAAGCCTCTGAGAATCCTATGAAGTTGGGCTTTTCATCCCAAGTGCTTGATGCAGCTTTAGCACTACGGCATCATATAAACCAGTAATAAGGAAGAATAAATGGCGATACATTTGTTTCTTTCCAAGATGAATAAACACATTTATGCCCAGACATGGAGACGTGTTTTGATGTCATGTCTGTGTCAAAGTGGAGTATTTGGAGGCTTTGAAATGTGATTTATTTGATGACAAAGCTGTTTTATGCCTTCAAGAATCCCAGCACACTGTGGGAGTCGTACGAGTATTGTTTCAGAGAGAGAGTTGTTTTTTAGCTTTTATTTATGTTACTGTTCTTTATTCTAGTGTATGCTTTTTTGTATTGCCAGGTCTTTTTTTATGGCGTGTCTTTATTACTTTCATGCCTCATGCAAAGCACTGTTCAGTACCTTGCTGAAAGGGCTGTACAAATATATTAACTGTATTAACCAAACTGAATTTTCTGTTTATGTTGATTCAACTCCCTGAAATTGTAATTGCTTTATTTATTATTCATGATCTAATTTTTGTTCCTTGGTGCCTAGTATTTTGGTTATTGTTTTTAACTCTTGCTACATTGCAGTGTTATAATCAAGTCACCAATTCACGAGTCCAAGTCACTCTCAAGTCACCACTCTTCGAATCCGAGTCCAAGTCCGAGTCACCTAGGGAGAGTTGTAGTCGAGTCCGAGTCCAAGTCCGAGTCACCCAAGGAGTGTCCGAGTCGAGTCCGAGTCATCGTGCGCGAGAATTCACGAGTCCAAGTCCGAGTTGCGTCAATCAGTGCGCAAGTCCGAGTCGAGTCACGAGTCCCGAAAATCGGCACTCAAGTCCGATTCAAGTCCGGGACTCGAGTACTCCATCTCTGCTACATTGTGAATGAGGTGTAGAGCTGAATGTATTTCCATGTCAAAAGGTTGAAAGGATGAATGAAAAAAGTGTTTCTCCATCAATCAAACTATTCCTTTAGACCCAGAACGTTTAGACTAGCTCAGATATGTTTTCTAACCCATTTCTGTCTATCAATCTTAATGAATACAAAAATAAATAAAAAGATTTTCAGCAGTGATTTAGAGATCTGGAGCCAAGTTTTTTCCTCCATGCAAGATCATAATAAAATACGAATCAATTATGCTGTCAACCACATTTTACAAACTACCTGATGCCTTGTGGCACTGCTGAACAACATCCACTAAACATTTCAATGTAGCTGTTTTCAATAAATGTTTTCTGTTCCTTTTAGCAAGAGGCAGAAAGATAAATTCTGAGCAAGCTTTCTGCACATGTTTACAAACCTAAAATGTTGTGTAATTACAGAATTAGCATGTTATGTGAAGATGTGAAGACACTTTTGTAATTGCCTGTGATTATCATGTAAATCTTTAAATAAATACATTGTTTGGCATTTTTGATTACTTCACTACCCGGTGCAGCGTCGTACACCCTCATTTAAATACACATCAGCCGTGCAGTTTCGATAACTGAATCATCTTGCAGTCAGAGACAAAGGAGCTCTTTCTAGGATCAGATTATGAACCGTAATTGGATTGCATAATAATCCACTCAAGTGATGTTCTGGATTATGATACACTAAAGGGGTGAGGGAGGCAGACATGTGAAGCTTTGGTGCTATCTTTCCTGATAAATATGATTTGTTTGATGGTTTGTGCTTGTATGATTACAATAGCGCAAAGCCTCTCCTAAATTGACGTGTCAGTGCTTCATCACTCCGCCTCAAGTTGTCTTCTTTGACGCTATTTTTTTTTTTAACATCAAAGTAGAATTCATGTTGCAGTAATAATCCCATTTTGTTCAATGTTGCATTTCTTTGGTAGGGCAGAGACAACTGACAGTCATGACATGTGCAGTTACTGTATATGATTCATTATTCTTTGACGCAAATCGTTTCAACGTTTTATTTCCAGCTCAATCTCAATATCAAGAAACTGTGGCTGACGGCATATTCTGTTCTGAGATAAATATGGCACTGTTTCGGATTTGGTCATGTCAAATTATGTTTTAATAAGAAAATAAATATATTTTCTGTGTGTATGTTTTTGTCTGATTTGCAACACAAATGCGGAAAGAAGAAAAAACTCAAATAAAGAGGAGCTTTATTTTTTGCAAATGCCATTAAGAAGAGTAATTTCAACAATGAGTCATTGACAGTGATTTCTCATCCTCTCTGAAAAGTGGAATTCAATTAGTAAATCGGTAAATTGGCTTCCTGTTTTTCAAAATATAGCCGCGTTACGGCTGTGCCACGGCGTTCACAGGGATTGCGGCCACTCTAGTCAATGGGTGCTATTCTACCAGGCGCGCCGCGTTACGGCTAGAAGCATCCCAGAAGCGTCTCGGCGCTGGGCTCCGCTAAAAATAGGATGCTGGTCTATTTTCGACGCGACGCGAGGCGTTGAATAGCGCCGGGCAGGAAGTGGAACGGTCAGAGCATCCAGTCAATCCCCAAAATAAACTAATTTTGCAGACCCTATCCTCCGTAGTAGAAATGCCAGCGTTCTCCTCCGGTTTACAGGCACTGTGTAAATTATATATAGAATAATTATGATGATGAATGCATTTTTTACCACTAAAATACAGCAACACATCTTTGATTCATGTCGTTTATAACTGGAATATTAGAATTATTACTAACTTTGTCTGTACAAAGTAGCCTGTCCAGGAAATATGCCCAAATCAACAAAAACTGCGAGCCGGCACGCAAGACGCTCCGCTTCTGAAACGCGCCCGGTAGGGTTTGACGCTGTAGGAGGTTGGAACAAAACCGCGGCGCAGACGGACCCGGTGGAATCCCGGGGTAAGTAAAACATGAGAGAAGACGTGAATCAGTTTCAACACTAATGGTTTTGTGGTATGCTGTCAAAGCTGGTTTTGTCAGCTTGATATTTTACAAACCATTTACATGCGAGTCTGCCTTACCTGTTGCAGGCTCCAACTAGGTCACACTAGTGTCCGCAGTATATGGCCTTTTAAAATGACTGAATATAGCTTCCCCTTTGTGACTGAGGCTCCATGATCTTATTATCCAGCTCCATAAAGAACTTGTTCCCAGCTTGTTAGAAAGACATTACATCTAAATGATTATTGCCCATGTAGGCTACACGGACTCTTTCTAGAGACGGTTAGCAACCGAGAGGAAGGCGAGGGCACATAACAAGATACATAAGAGTGGGTGTAATGGAGAAATGGGAAAACGGCATTGGATAATTGATGAATTATCCATACTTAGAGCAAGGAAGTGGATGGTGGGGGTGAGACAGGGGATCGGCAAGCAGGAGAAGAAGCAGACACGGTTCATATGAACAAAAAGCTTCACAAAAGATCTTAACTCACATAAAACACTCAAGGGGAGACCAAATGTATAAGAAAGGCAATAAAAACAGAGGTATTTTAAGGAAGGGAAACAAGGAGAGGTGAGAACGAGAGATTGTATAAGAGACAGTGAGTGTAAGAGAAATAGAGAGTGGCCACTAATCCCAACAGGAAACATGTATGATTAGATTTACCCTTCCCCTGGGGATTAGAAGCTTTGATAAAACCTTCAACCAAAACCCAAATCAATTTAGTCAGGGTGCAACATTTACAAGCAGTATCTTCCCTCATCACCCTTACCTATAGACAAACCTCCCAGAGTGAAGACCGGTGACATTTCTTACTTAAGCCACTTTTTAAGACTCCCTATTGTCAAAAGCTCCTCTGACTGAGCCGTTTTAGGGCTCTTACAGTGTGGTGCAAGTTATCTAGTGAATTTGCCGTATTCACTCAATGTGAAACATGCAAAATAGGACATTGCAATCCTAAACGGTTGTGTTGACATTTGCTGTGAGGTTTTAAAATCTCCTGGATGCCAAAAGAAAGATGGAGGGCCCTCGAGTGCAGTAGGATAAAGACAGTAATCAAAACGAACAAGACAACCTAAGTGACCCCTACATTATTATTCATACAGTGTTTTTCAAAGCTGTCACTCGAAATGTGAAAATAAAGGTCAGGTTTAATTGAACTTAGCTCTTGTTGTGGCTATAACATGTCTCTATATACTCGTAAAAAACAAATCACACTGAAGGTTTACACAGTTTATGGCTGAATCAGATTATATTACATATGTATTATTTATACAAATAATTGTTACAATCTGTTTGCTAATTCTGAATCTAAAAATATATGCATGCATCAGCTAGACCAGGGGTTCCCAACCTTTTTTCTCAAGAGCCCACCCCAAATGACTCCTGTTGGAAGTTGCGCCCCCCACCCCCCCCCCCCCTTGTGTGTGTGGGGACAGCAACAGTGGTAATTAAAGTTTTGAAAGTCTCAAAAATGCTACAACTACTGTCACAAACTGGATGAATGTGAAGTATGTTGTTAAAGGAGGATGAAAGCGTAATTAAGGAGCACTATTGGAGTGACTTTGATGATTATTGGACTCAGGATTAATTCATTTGTATTCCCGCTGAATGAAGAAATTAAAGGACGGCGCAAGTGGAAACAATTCACAAAAGGATGAACCTGTTAAGCCCCAAGGTCCCCCTCGGCGGGGTTTTTTCACGACACTGTGTCTCAGGGGCAGGGGCGGATCTACGGGGGGCAAGGGGGGGCAGCTGCCCCCCCACGGTAGAGCCTTGCCCCCCCAGCTGCCCCCCTAACTTTTGTTTCCCTAAAACTGTACTAAAACAAACCTACACTATTTCCACAAGCTTATCAAGAAACAAAACAAGCATTACATTAGTTAAAAGTGAATCATTTTAAATATCATTTTAGGCCCGTTAAAAACGCAGCTACGGCCCTGCATTAAACTGCGGAGCGGCGTTCACACAGCCCGTGGCTCACACCGCTGCAGAGAGGGAGCGAGCTGTCCCAGCACCTATGGATCAGCTTCCCCTTGGAGCATTTCCCTTTCCACTAGTTTTGTTTTACTAAGGACAAGAGCTTGAAACTAAATATTAATAAAACGCTTTAGTTTGAATCGATAGCGTTTAACAGACGGGCGCTGTTTCGGGCGTTACGTTACAAAATACTACGCAGACAGCGTTAGCTGGGAGATCGATCACTTTGCTAAACTACGCGGTAGCCTACTATTAAATCCACGTAAACTACACATCACAGCCATGAGGCCAGATCAATGAAACCAGGATACATCCTTTACCGTAAAAACTGGATCCAAACACAGCTGCCTGTGTGCGCTTGATCAATGCTTTCTGATGTTATATTTATGATATGCTACATATTAGCTAGGCTACATGGCCCTAACGTGTAAAGTTATACAAGCATTTGTACCAGTGCTTTTCACAAGTAGACTCTTGCAGGCCAGAGTATAGGAGTGATTCAACAACAACAAAAAGACATATGAGAAGTGATCAGGACGAACAGAAAGAGGAAAAGGAAAAGAGAGATGAAGAGACCAGGAGGGTCAGAGCAGGAGGAAGAGGAGGAAATGAAGAGACCAGGAGGGTCAGAGCAGGAGGAAGAGGAGGAGATGAAGACATTAGTGAAGAAGAAGAAATATATGTGAGTAATAAAGATGAAGTATCAGAAAGAGGGACAGAGGCAGGGATCAGGAGGCAGATGAAACTCCAGCTGGACCACATGGTATGTTCTTATTCTCCTTACATATTCCATTACAGCAGCACAATCTAGCAGCTCTTAGTATTGACAAATATTGATTGAAATGTGTTGCTGCACAGGTCACCTGTAGCTCTCTGAAGAGATGGGTGATGTCATTTGTGTACTTAATTATAATTAAGTACTTACAGTATGCAGAATTCTGAGTATTCTCTGAATCGGGTGCCTTTTGGGTCTTTATATCTTTGAAAAATGAAACCAAAATGTTTGGTCATAACATCTGGTAGTGGACTACTTACATTTTCCCACCTCAGGCACAAAATATAAATAATTACTAGGAATTTCCTTGAAAAATGTTAACAGGGTTGAAGTTTTTGACAAAAAGTAGGCATGAGACCTTGTTTAGCTAAGATATGGCACCACATGGAACTCAAGGACATTACAACATTGTAATATTTTGCAAAACTATTGTTTATTTTTGTAATAAACAATTATTTACTATTATTAATTCATACAACATAGTTGAAATGTTGAGCTTGTCAATCTTAATCTGAAAATACAAAAACTGAAATATAGGTAAGAGAAGAAACTGACACTTTTGTGATGTAATTCCCTCAATGCAGATCACACATGGACTGATCCATTATTTTGATAGGAGGGTATGGTATGGCGTGACGGGGTTGAAACAAACTGAGGGATAATATTGCAATTTCATAGATAATTCAAGTCTTTTTTCAGAATTGATTTTTGATCAGTTAAAGTTGACAAGCATATGATTATATTAGCAGCAACATTTTGGGATAATTGGCCATTTTGATTTGTTTAATATTAAATTAATATGTAATAATGCTTAGTGAGGACATGCAAATATGTCTGTCTAAGACAGTGGTCCCCAAACTAAGGCCCGCGGGCCGGGTACGGCCCGCCTCCACATTTGGCACGGCCCCCTGAACAATACCAGAGACGCATTATACGCATGATTTTTATTTATTTATTTATTTATTTTTGTTTTCAGTCTGGCCACGCGAATCCTAGACTAGCCCCTGTCAAAATGTTGTGACCTGCTCTATCGAAATCAGTCGCATTGACCCGAAGACACCTTTTGAGTTGTATACACTGTTGGAAAGAGGATATTCCTAGCTTTCTAATGATATCAGGATTGTTTTTGTACTTCAAATATTAAGCGAAATATGTCACATTATATAATGACTGTCACCGAGTCATCATTTTGAGAAAAAGGCCTTCAAAGTTGTCTCTTCTCTGGAATCCATCGATCTGATTGATTATTAGCGGAGCAAATGATCAAAATACTACCGAGGGAAGATATTTTCGTTTGGAGGGGAAGCTCGCGAGTGTGTGTGTGTGTGTGTGTGTGTGTGTGTGTGTGTGTGCTTGTGTAATTTTGCGTTTGTGTGTATTGTGTTTGTTTCCCGGGGAAAACACTCACGAGAAACACCGGCTGTTGTTATGCCTGCCGTTCTCCGCTTGTAATTATGCCGAAGCTTCAAAGTTGTATTTATCATCTGAATTTGCCGAAACAAGTTTAATATTCTGAAAGCCAAGACTTTGTTTAATTGAAATCAGATGAAAACAAACTGTAACGGACCCTGCAGTGTTATCTATGATTACTATACTCTTACATTCATAATTTCAGCGGAGTGAGGGGGGGGGCGGCGCTGCGGAAGAGCAGATTGCGAGTGAGAAATAAATAAATTGGAAATAAAAGTTTCATATTCTGAAAGCCAAGACTTTGTTTGTTTAAAATCAAACAAAACACCCGAACCCCGAAAAAATAGTTTTTTTTACGTAAATCCACGTTTATTTTGAGATATTCTGCTCTGACAACTAAGCTAAACTTTTACCTGTCAAGATTGTGCACGGCACAACAGAAAGTTACAGTAATTTTCAATGGACTTTTTTTCTGTGAAGAACCCAGAGAGGGTTATTTGGTTATTATTTATTTCATAAATAGTGTTATTTATTTCATTAATAGTGTTATTATTTATTTCCTGACTTTTTTTCTGTGAAGATCTCGGAAAGGGTTATTAATATTTGGTTATGTGTGGCTTTCTAGAAAACAATAAATGTTTACGTTTAGACACCCATGCGATCGTCACACTTTTTCTGTTACAAACTGACCCGGCCCCCATCAGAGAAGGGAAAAGTTATGTGGCCCTCACAGGAAAAAGTTTGGGGACCCCTGGTCTAAGACAACCAATTTTTGTGTCTGTCTAAAACAAAATATATACTTAATTTTACATTGTAATGCAAAACAACCTGTTTCATTAATTCATTGCTTTAAAATACATTTTGTAGTTTCCTTTCATTTAAAATGGTTGAGGTAAGCTTGGGGACTCAAAGGGCACCCGATTGTTTGTCTGAACACCTTGTTTCTCTTGTGCATTAAGAACACTTGTGTTAGGGCATGCATTAACAATAAATAGGAGTATAAAATACCACGTACTGTCCGCCATCCTATGCCACCCTAGCATGACCTCTTGCCTCCCCTTTGCCCCCCCCATGTAAAATGTTCTAGAACCGCCACTGCTCAGGGGATCTTAATATTTAAGAACCTATTAATGTGTTATACCAGATTAACAAGAATAATCTCAGCTAATTGACAATACAAACCATTTTTACCAAAACAAAACACAAGTCTCATAAGAAGCATCTAAATTACCCCTGAGCGAAAAATGCTAACGCACTTTGGCACAGAACTCAAGATAAAATATACCCTTGTTACTTAGCTGCACATACAAGATATCCGATTAAAGCTGATGTTCCACAGATTATTTAGGTATATATATCATCACTGAGTGATCCGAACTCGCGACAGGGGAAGCAAACACAGACATCACAACACGTACCTTTACGGAGCTTTTACGGGAGATCGTCTCACCATAGCTGTCAATCTGATCAAAAGACTTGTTCAATGGCATTAAAACGAGAAAAAAACGCGGCTGAATCCATAATCCATTGATAATGTTTCTGTGTAATATTTTTTATTATTTATAATCCATAATTCCATTTTTATGTAAAAATCGGAGAGTAAAAGTTAGCTGCTAATGGTAGCCACCAGAGTCATCGCAGCTTCCGGTCTTGGCTATGCGGCAGTCTCACACACACACATTACCAAATAAGGAGTATGTGGGAGTTCCCCTCGATTCCATTGGCTCTGACGGTTAGAAAGAGATGTCAATCAGCAAAATCGAGCAAGGGGGGCCAGAGATAGGTCAAATCCACCCAAATGACTCCAGAAGTGGGGTTTTTGTGCTAAATCTCTCTAAAAAGGTCACATTTCACTTGTTTTGCATCAATCTTGATACAGGGTACTTATTATTTGTTGTAGTTTGGATTCCTAAAGCTTTTAGTCTACCATCCCATCATTCAACGGTGGTTTTCACTATAAGTTTTTTTTTTTTTTGGACGGACACAATCATTTACATTTTTTTACTGTGTTCAATCTGAATTGACTTTAAAATAAAAACATCTATATTGATTCTGACTTTTCTACATCCAACTCACAGGTTTATCATTGCTTTGAGAAAAAAGATTATTAATGTAACCCTTTTAGAAGGGAAGATATGGTCATTTGTTCTGGGAATGTCATTTTCGAGCCTGAGACCTGAGAAACAGGCTAGGGGCTTAAGAAGTTTGTTTAAAACACATGCTCAAAGTAAGCCGGATTTTGCCGATGTGTTTATGTGGATTCAAAAATCGTAAATAATCTACAAAATGGAGGAGACCGATCTGATCGGAGCAACTGTGACAAATAATCCAACTGAAACCGGCATGGACAATGACTATGTTTTAAAAATGCGCTTATCCAGAAAAGCCTGGTTTGGACACTTTACGGGCAGAAGAAACATTTCTATTAAAGAAAGAATTATACATTTCTGTCTTTTTATGCTTTTAATAGCTACTAACTTGCATTTTTATAAAAATTAATCAATCCATTTTATTTTATATTTTATTGTAATTTAGAGACAAGGCTATTAGCGATAATCATGTATTGCATTACAATATATGTAAAAAAAAAAGTTCCCAGGTTGGGAACCACTGAGCTAGACAATACAATAAATCTCAGCTTTTTTTTGTGTGCTGTAGACGATTTTATATAGAATGATTTTATAGCAGATATTTCTGATTTGATCTCATCTACTTTTTGAAAATTATCCACAGCTGACCTTGGGTAAAAGTTTGGTTTTGGCCCTGCAGTGAGAAACACCCTTAGGCAATCCACCTTGACTGCTGCTGTATAACTGTACCAATGTGTTAGTGTGTGTGTTTGCTCCCCTTACACAACAAATCAGTAAAACTCATTTTTCCCACTGTGGCACAGTGCTGGGAGTTTGAGCGTAGTCCTAACCGTGCTTGGCAAGCAGAACACAGAGCAGCACAAGTCCTGGGAGAGCCGGCAGCTAAAGCTAATCACTGCAAAGACATGACACACACCCACACATCTGCCCGCGCCCACACAAATGTGCACATGCAAATGCTGTCGTCCGTGCACACACATACACACAGGCTATTACACACACTATTAACAGAAGCGGATGCAGAAGAGCGGAGGAACGTACTTCAACCAAATTGGATTAAGAGTGTCATCTAATATGGAACAAGCGTTAGAGGGTTCCCTTGAAACTTTGCAGTTAAGGGATAGCGGCGTTGAAAAATGAGCTGCATGCTTCTTGGTTAGAAGACAATTCAGATTCCTCTTGGTTGGGAGAGCACGGTGTGGGAGGGGAGAGGAATGGAGAGAGGCCTCTACATCCAGGGAGATGATCCTCCTTTTGAGCGCCCATCCGATCATGATCAGTGCCCACGCCTCAATTTGGACAGACTAAAAATATGAGAACAGATGATGCATAAGGCCACTCCAGCTCTATTCTCCTGACTCTGTCTTGCATTTTCATTTTCCTCCTATGCCTCTGTGTCTTCTTTTCTTTGCAATTTTCCCACAAAGCACTGACTATACATTTATGAATTTGCAGAGCAAGCATTCTCTGCTCGCCCATTCCCTTCTCGTATTCTCCATCTGTTCGTATGGGCCCATTTTGTGTAGCTTGTCCCAGGGGTGGGCAAAACCTCAGGGGCAGCTGGGGGCATCAAGGCCCCTTGGCATACCCATTACACTGCCCAAGGCATGCCCATGGTAGAGAATGACACAGTGTCCTTCAACATGGAAAATAGCCTGCATCAAATATGGAGCAGCTAAACAACAGCTCAGGAGACCAGAGATAGCTGCCACAGAATAACAGGGTGCTTTGTTGGCTCATTTGTTGTAAAACCTTCAGCACACGTTGAGTTGTCACTCAAATCCACCGTGACCCCAGGTAATAAACCACCATTTCAAAGCCTCAAGTTAGCTTTTTTGTCCATAGCCATATTGGTTTTTGTGGAGCCAGAAATGACCATATGTACAAGAGGGTAAAAGTTAACTGCATTTTTTGGACGCAATTTTTGTTATGTTACTTTTGGGTTGTTAGCTGACGTTAGCTATGCCAAGTACTGTAAGTTGACCACTTACTTCCATTATCAATCAATCAGTCGTGTCATATGAAATTGAATCACACCTCCTGTATGGCAGCCTCAGCATGAATGTGTGTGAATAGGTGAAGACTTATAAGTGCAGTCCATTTACCGTTTACCATTTTTCTTGTCACTATCATTATGTTCTTTCAGATCACTTAGTATACACATGTAACTGGGTTGATTGTAATTATAGAGTCTTTCAGGATTAAGCCAGGTTTGGCTACATTCTGTCTTTTGTGTAAATGTACATGAACATTATATCTGTATAGCTAAGTGTCATAAAGTGACAGGAAAACTAGGCCCAGTGGTCTTAACAGCATGTCATATTGTTGGAATTAAGTGTTGGAAGTTGACATGTAAAGGTGAGGCAGCATTTTAATAGCAGCACTTGAGGCTCAAAAAGTTCACGGTTAACTGTGCTACATAGGAGGGGATCCGGGGGGTTATGAGTAATGTAGGCGGTGGGATGCATTGAGTGAAAACCCATGAGTGTGTCAGCACAGTGCTGTCAACCTGTTAAGAGGTAGTAGTGCATGTATGTGTGTGTGGTGTGTGGTGTGTGTGTGTGTGTGTGTGTGTGTGTGTGTGTGTGTGTGTGTGTGGTGTGTGTGTGTGTGTGTGTGTGTGTGTGTGTGTGTGTGTGTGTGTGTGTGTATAGGTACGTACATGATGTAAAGAGATGTTAAGGAGCTTGTTCCAACATGCTGATGAGTTCCGTAATGCAATGTAGTTGTGATTCTCTGACAGAACTGAGGACGCTTTCCAGAACATCATCTCCATTATCTGTGTATACATTAACCTTGAGCACGGAGGCGGGCAAGTGGATGCCACACATACTGTACACAACCACACAACCACGCAAAGACACACACACACACACACACAAACAGGATTACACAGAGCAAACATCCCTGCGTGCATTCACATTAGTACACCGTATTTTACATTATGTAAATTAGGTAAAAGCTTGCATTTCACCACAAAGCAGTTTCACAGATCTAAATATGCATACGTAGAAATGAAGAAGTTGATACCACTGATGATATATGATGTATACTGCCCACTCGAATAAACACCTAAAACAACGTAAACTGAGGCTGATGCGAATTTAAGATTATTAAAAAAGAAATGTTAAGGCTAGAGAAAAAGTTAAGTAAAGTAAGACAATAGATCAAACAGATATGAAACGTGTAGAGCAATGGAGCACGGCTATAATCTGTTGTTTTATGAAATGCCTTATCATGCTTGCTGGATAGAAAAAGAAGGGTGATTGTGAATATAACTTTGCTGAAAACTAAAGTCCAAAAGGCTAACTTAACTCTCAAACCATAAAAAGACCAATTTTTCAGGGGTTGATAGGATATATTTAAGGAGGAGATTGCACATAGAAGTGGGTTACATTATTGGTCTAAGTGTTATGTTCTATAGTTTTTGCTCCAAACTGCATGGGTTTACCGTAAAGAGGGCATAGCTCTAAAGGGGAGACCTGGGACAATGATATTCAATTTGGTTCCGATATTTTCAGGTGATAGGTCAAGGGACCCCTTTGAACATGACTTTGCTAGTTTTCCACAACTGGTTTTAACAACTGACTTGTAAGTATATCTAATCTGCTAATTAAAATCATACTTATGGTGAGTTCCTAAAATCAAAGTCCAATGAAGTTCGAATTACATTACATGTTACTTGTTAGACGCTTTTATCCAAAGCGACTTACATACTCAATACTGTGGGCAATCCCCACAGGAGCAATTTGGGGTGAAGTGTCTCAGGGACACAACGACATGCTGACTGCAGTGGGGTTTGAACCTGTGCTCCCTTGATCCGAACACCAACGCTCCATCCACTGCGCCACACGCCTCAAATCTATTCCAAGTTTTTTCAACAGGTCAAATGATATGATACAGTGGGTGTGATGAGGAATACATTTGTTTCAATCCCAGCCAGAGGAGAGGAAACAATGCTTTTCAGCTTGGCGTTAAGTTACTCTTAATTCCTCTTTTTGTCTGCTCTCAGACGCTTTGAAAAGACAGATGTGAGAATGTCTAAGTCCCTTGCTCATCTCTGATCATTCAGGGAAGACAGCGGAGTTGCAGACTGGTGGGCTGCTGCTGTTTAAGCTAAAGAAGTGGAACCAGAAGTGCCCCTTAGAGAGGAATATTGCATAATCAACCCATCCCTCAGCCGAGAACCTTTATTGTCAAGGACATACGCTGGGAGCCTGCTAATGCTTCCGCTTCAGTGTACGTGTAGCCTACCGCTTAGCAGAATACAGCCAGGTGCAGGTTCAACACAGTTATAAAACCATATTGATCCTGATGCATTCACTGTGGGATGAGGCATTGTGAAGGTCTCCACATACAGTTACACATCCCTTTAAATACAGCATACACATGAGCAATACAGCACAGTCAGTCTTTAGTGAGTGTGTCTAAAAGCTCTTACACACCAATCTGACACCAAAGAACACGTCCCGACGGACCCGACTATTGTGTCGCCTCACGTCTCCTGCGTCTTGGCCAACAGTCGCACTGGAACACACCGCAAAGACTTCAGCCGACGGCCAAGTAGCTGTACGAACTGCGCATGCGTGAGTGGCAATAACTCTCCTTACCAGCAGGCGGCGGTAGTGTGTATTCGTCATTCAAAAGAAGCAACCGGAAGACAGACTGTGTACACCGAGAGAAGAAGAACAGACTGCGTGATATCAGAGCAATATAATAGAAGAGTTACGACAACGGAAGTCCAAAAACGGTTATCGTCACGTGGTTCATGTAGACGAGGATTGTTCCCCGGAAGTTCATGGCGGGCAATGTGAATGCATTGATAACAGGAGATAGAACTACGATTTTTGGTAATTATTAGTGAATAAAGGTTTTGATTTGCAATATTTATACAACAAATCGATATGTATGTATTTACATCAATATGTTTTAAAAAATATAATAGAATTTGCTAATATTAAGTGATAATATTAGGATTAGTGTGAACAACTAGTTTACATGTTAGGCTAACAGGGCCTTGGTTAAAGAGCCTGTTGCTGTTTATTTATAGCTTTGAATTCTTTAAAACCAATATTATCTTCTTAAACTTGTATGGTAGTCAGGAGCATCACTTTCTAATGTTTATTGATATATTTAGAGGGAGGGGATCTAAAGTAATGCTTTAAAATTCAGATTAGATTAATGTCTACCATTTTCTTAAATTCATGGTAGTTTCAGTAATCCCATGGTAATTAAGGACACAAGTTATCTAAATGACTAATGTCATCTTTATGGCTTTCAGAAAGGACAGGAGACCGACAGGTGACTATCAAAGGACTAGCAGCAGCAGCATGATGATGATGTTAAATGTGTTGTTTTAGGAACATCCATTGCAAATACATGGAATTCAATAAACATTGAATAGCATATCATGCAGTTTGTCGGTGCCTTTTCCTCCGTGTTGTCCTGGTTTGCTGTGCTGCCTCCTAGTCGCCACCAAGGTTTGCTGTGCTGCCTGGGGATGCTCCAATCGCTCAGAGAAAGTAGTACGAATGTACGGCTTCCCCACTGACACAGAGCGGAGGAAGCAGGAGCAATTTCACAACCAACAGCAAAAAAATATGTGATTTATATACAAACACTGCATTTGCACTTTTTCACAAAACGAAAACCACACCATTGGGAAAGCTTAATGTTTTGTTTAATACAAAAAACAGGGAAAGGCTTGAAAAACACTGAGAGTTGAGACTCAGGGTGCAGGGTGAGGGTCTCAGTGCAGGTATTCAGGCTCCATTGAATCCCCCTCTGGTTCTTGTGCTGAAAGAGGGAGTAACAGACAGGATAAAGGGTTATACACACCTATATAGCACACCTATTGGATGGGGAATTGCCTTGGGGAGATAAGTTATGGAACTTTATTATTTGTGAGTTTAACAAAGTATGACAATTGGCATCAGTAACAGATGTGATATGAATTTCTATAAAGTTGTCTCACATTCTTGGTCACATTGTATATACAGTATGTAATGAGTATAACATGTCCAGTAAGTATAAAGTGTTTCCTAATACTGTGTATTCAACCACTATGGAATATGTATGTGGGCAGACAAAAAAGGGACTTGAAAAACCTTGGTGGCTATCTACTCATGTTGTTATAGTTGTCTTGGTTACAGCTCTCAAGTTTTTTTTTTGTGCCATTTCCACATCTTTAGAAAATATGAAAAAATTGAAGTGAAATCAACCTCTTCTCTGGAGAACAAACTTCGATTTCTCTGTCTTGTGAGTTTGCAGTCTTGCTCCTCCACCTGTAACATCACTGCCCCTCCGAGACCTGCCATACAGTAGGTTACTAACAAGATGACTTATATAATACAGTGATAGAATACATGTTTAGTATGCTTACTTATATAAAACAGTAGTAATAAACTTACCTTGTGTTTTCACTCTCACTTAAGTCCCTCTCCCTTTGCCATCAATCCAAAATCAGCTGAGCTGCAACATTATACAGACAGGTAATAATCAACATAATCACAAGGACACAATATGGCTCTGCTAAAAACACTCACTCTTACACGCACCAAAGTTATATTTATCTAATATTTAACTCCCTCCACCCCCGCATACAATCCCGTTTAGAAGCCCCTCTTCTCTAATTCAACAACGTTGGACCAAATGACATTAAGAGAACAGAATTTACAATTAAAAGGCTGTTCAACGTGTGTTGCTAACTTGATTCGGTATCCTAGCTTAATCTGTTATCTGTAAACATTCCCTAAATCTACTAATTTAGGGATAATCCACTGACATCCTTTAATACACATGTTAATTTGAATCAGATGTACTGATAATATCCGCAATATAAATCTTTAAACTTCTTCTTACCTTTAAAAGTCCGTCACGAACGGTCTATGCTGCAACTCTACAGCTCTGCTAGCCTTGGCGCTAACTTCCGGGGAACGATTGAGAGGCTCCACGATCCGCCATTGCTGTAAAAAAGTGGTCCATTGGAGTGAACGGAGATGTCGTAACTCTTCTATTATATGGCTCTGCGTGATATAAACTAACAACAAATAGCGTGTGCGTTCCATTTTCACTCTACAGCGAGAAGCTCATGGGGCTTTCCCGAACCTGTGTCGAGAGCTGGAGTTAAGGCCACACCACACCAGGCCGATTTCGGCCGTTTTCGTTAGTCGGAAGACGAAGCGTGTCCTGTCGCCCAAACTCAATTTGGTGTGTCCCGCACCGTCGGCCGTGACACGCCTTATTTGGACTGCCTGACCCGATGCATGGCCGATTCAACATGTTGAATCGGCCATGCATCGGGTCAGGCAGTCGGACCAAGCAATCACTCTGATTGGCTGTTCAGCCAGCGAATCAGTGCATGAGAAGCGTAACGGAAGTGAGGGACGTAAACAAACGATTTGAGAAGGCACACACAGACTGATATTCATTTCCATCTCATCATGGCGATCTGGAATGACGGAAACGAAGACCTGCTCATCACCTTGATCCAGGAGAGGCCAGCTCTGTACGACATCACAGAGAAAAGGTACTCGAACCGAGTAGTGAAAACCGGACTCTGGCGAGAGATTGAAACGCAACTTGGTTTCTCGGGTAAGATTATCTTTTTCATCAATTGAGCTCTTTAGCAGATACTGTTGGCTTTGTATTGCTTGCCAGCGTACAGTGACGTTAACGTGAAATGTAATTTGTTATTTCAACCTTGTGTTTTGTTGTTATCTTGTTGCTAGCTGTTGCTAGCTGTGCAGTTTGGCACTGCATATAGATATTAATTGGACATGCTAACTAGCCACAATGCTTACATCGTTTATTTGTGTGCTTCAGAGAAAGAGCTGAGGAAGAATTGGGATTATATGCGAACCCAGTACACCCGGTACAGGAGACTTGCCCCTTCGGGTAGTTGTGGTCCAGTGGAGCACAAAGGACTGGCAGACAGCAGTGGATCATAACCAGGCTGCAGTTTTTAGAGCCCTACACAAGAAGGAAGGAGAGTACTTCGAACCTCACCATCATGGTAACTATTTTATTTGTTGAGTACAAATAAGTGTTTCTTGCTTCTTTCATTTACAAAAACATTATTTTCATTCATTTGGTGGTTACAGTGTGAAATATAACAATAACAGAATAATATATATATTATTGTATTACAATTATTGATGTGCTCATCACCTTAATGTTGCAGCTGGTAAAGGAGGAGCTAATTGAAATTACATGATATACTGCTGGGTAGCTTATGAAATTCACATACATGATAAAATATGTCTTGATTATATTTTGTAGTGTTCTGAATCTTCTAGAAGTATGTCTTTAGCATCTGAATAGAGCATCACAATGTGTCTACAATGTACCTCTCACACTTGACCACACCCCAAACTAATGGCACACACATTTCAGGGTATTGTTTTGTTATGAATGCTTAGTAAACAGTTTTAAGAAGCCATGGTATTAAATCCAACTAACTGTGAATTTATTTTAAAAAATGTAAGGAACTGCAGAATCAACCCCCGGTGGCACCAGCAGTGAAACCTCGACCAGCACCACCGAGGAGTCCTTCGGTAAGTTCACTCCCCTGGCAGAATCCACCATCTGCACCACACCGGCACCGCTCGGAAAGAGGCCAAGCACACTCAGCACTCGAAGGCCTCCGGCGAAGCGCAGGATGATGATACTAAATGAGACTGTCTACTGCTGTTCATTGTTCAAGATTGAAATGTAAATGTGCAAGCTGTTTTTCTGCCCCTCTATTCACATGTAGCCTTTCATACGTGATGGTTTCTTCATTCTCGAACTGTTGTGGAGCAGAACTATACAGTTGCAGGATTAGTCTCAAGTACCTCAATATAATTATAGTATGTCTGCACTTTATGTGCTCATTTCATAATTCATTCATGTATTTTATATTCTACTAAAACTGAATCAAACCATAAACAAGGTGGCCTTGTTTGCTCTTGCTGCTTGTTTTACACTGATTGTATATCTTATTTCTTACTGATGTAAAGCACTTTGAACTGCAATCCCCTGTATGAAAGGTGCGATACAAATAAAGTTATTATTATTCAGATGGATGTTTCTGCCCCTCTGTTCATTCTCCCATTATCCTCCTCAATCTGCCTAGAAGTATGTTAATGTTGTAGCTGTTACTATAACCAATACTAATGCTAGGGCTGCAACTGACAGTTATGTAGGCACATTGTTATTGTTTCTTATCGCTGTGTGATTAAAAGAATAAACACAAATAACAGGATAGGCAATGCAAAACTTTATTTCGTACCTTCATACACACATAACACAGCATTAGAATGAGTTTTTATCAACGCCTACATGATGATAACCTGTCAACATGCCAGGAAAATCCACATGACATTAATACAGAGCGGGCAGAACCCAAATCTAGCTCCAGTGCCGCACGAAACATGTTTTCGATGGACGAGAGTGAAAATGGAACGCACACGCTATTTGTTGTTTGTTTATATCACGCAGTCTGTTCTTCTTCTCGGTGTATCACGCAGTCTGTCTTCCGGTTGTTGACTCTTTTGAATGACGAATACACACTACCACACGCTACCGCCGCCTGCTGGTAAGGAGAGTTATTGCCACTCACGCACTGAAGTCTTTGCGGTGTGTTCCCGTGCGACACATGGCCAAGACGCAGGAGAACACGGCGACGCGTCGGCGAGTCCTCTGATGACTGCTTGGTGTGTCAGGGCCTTTAAATGAAATCTCAGATTTGCCTTCTTAATCGTTTGTTTGGGTCCCTCACTTCCGTTTTGCTTCTCATGCACTGATTCGCTAAGCTGAACAGCCAATCAGAGTGATTTCTTTAGCCGATGGCCTTTTACCGACAGCCTACCGATTCAACATGTTGAACCGGCGGCGGAAGGTGTCGGCACGGCCGAAAAGACACGACGGGGCGGGACACACCAATCTGAGTAGGGCGATTCAGATAAGGTGCCTTTTATCTTGCCACAAAGTGGATGTGGTTTGATGCAGACGTAAACCAACACAACCGAGGGCTTTGACAGATTGTAACAAATGGTAACCACAGCGAGTAGCACACTATTGCACTAGGGCCAGTGGAGGTCCCCTGGAAAACACACACACTTTAACACATTGTGTGCCTGTGAACACACAAACATCCAAAAATATTTAATTAGAATTGTTTTAGATGGGAAACTGTTAGAAAAAATATCACTCGTCACCGGCTTGATCTTCAATATCAGGATACATGTATTTATTATCCTTGCAAGAATGGAAGTAGTCATCACATACAGAGCTGCATGGGACAAATAGTTCCCTTGACCTGCTTACAAGAGAGGGAGTTACACAGTCACAAGATGGAGAATACCGGTTCAAACCAGTATGCTATGCTTAGTTCAGATTAGCTAAGGCCTGCGTAAACTATAAACATGACAGTCATATGTCTATCTCCATAGAGGCTGAATCATCATGTTAATCACATAGCTATCATATACCTAAAACAGTCCTGATGCTCTTCTAGGTAATCATACATCCCGTTACGTACACAGCTACGTAAGGCCTTTGTTATCATGTGCTACTCTGATATTGGAAGAGAACATCAAGTGGAAAATTATAACTTGCATGCATAATGACATGCTGGTACACACACATTTATTTCTATTTCTATTTTGAGATGTTTATATTTCAGAATTGTTTATTTCTACTCTTTTAATTAGTTATTATGTGCAAAAAAAATCCCAAATTTGGATTAATAAAGTACGTCTTATCTTAAATACAGGTGAACCCTCTAGCACATGCAGTGAAGACATTATGTTGTGTGTTGCTAAAGCAGCATTTGTGATCATTGATTTACGGGAGGGAGAGTTGAAGAACGGGTAAGATGGGTTTATATCTGAACTGCAGATGACCTAATGTTTGTTTTTTTCTTGTGTGAAAGACCATAGGCAAACTGTGCTCACTCCTCTGCGCTGTTAGAAATAAAGAGAACATGTTTGTGCACAGAGCATGAGATTTAGCGAATATAGCTAATGGCCGTTTAACAACCTCCAGTTCTATATGTGGTAAGCAAAGGGGATGGGAGCATAGCTCACTGAAAGTTGCCCTTTTCAAACCTCTGCGTTTACACTGTGAAATTGTAATCAAACTTGTGTACATGGAATAAAAGAAAATACCCATTTTTTGTTTGTTTTAGCATTTATTTCCAGCTAACTTAATTTCTTGGCCATGAGGCACTGTGTTCGACATTTTGGATGAATACCACAGCAATTATTATGGTAAATGAATGACAGATGGGGCTAGGAAGATGCTTTTATCCAAAGTGTTTTACATGTCAGTGGCTTCGCACATTTCAAGTATAATTGGTTGTAAGTGAAATGAAGAAGGGCTCCACGAACTTAGTTATTTTCAAAGGTGATCCTGAGGCACTGTTATGGACCGAGACACAGGACGCAGGACCCGAAAGCAGGACTCGAAGACAGTTGTCCTAAAATAGAATGTTCTTTACTACATCGTACTTTCAAAAAATAGAAAGTAGTTAAATAGCCAAAACGAAGTTCAAACCGGAGAGACGTGATATAAGGAATACATATTTATTGTTTACATGTCATATGAATGAAATGATTGCCATGATAATACAAAAGGAGAATGTAATGGTGTTTGGCGATTAGGCCCCGGTTTGCAGGATAATCATTCAGGAGGGAAAGAACCGCTCCGATGAAATCCCCGGGGTCTAGACACTGGTGGTGGTGATAAGTAGGTGGGACCGGTCTGAAGAAGGAAGTGTAGCTTTGTCCTGGAGGAGACGGGAGGCGAGAGGGGTGGAGGCGAGTTGCATGTAGTCACCTGAAATGACAACTGACAGGGAGGAAGAGCAGGCATTTAAAGAATTTAGCCTGTGCAGCAATTGGCTGCTGAGGGGTGACGCCCTCGTATTTAATGAGGGGGGAAGGGAGCAATAGAGTGACGTGTACGTGACTCATGTTAGGTCTTCCTTATTGAACTTGCGCTAAAGCTTTCATTTGTACAGCAACACAAAAACTCACTTGGCAAATGGTCTAAATCTCAAGGTATCAGGAGTCAAAAAGGCCCAAGTGCTCACGGCATGAAACATAACGAACTGACAAAGGAACAAAGAAACACCAGGGCTATATATAGGTGAGGGGGATGGGTACAGGTGAAAACAATCAGGGCAGTGCCAAGCAATCTCACGGGCGGGAAACACACAAAGGCAGGAAATGTGGGATCTGGAATGAGAGGAAAGATTACTTTCAAAATAAAAACAGGAAGTGACAAGATCAAAACACTAAACTAGAGTAAAAACATAACTAAACCTAACACATCTGTCGAGTCACAACAGGCAATGCATGCACAATCAGCAACTTAGATGCTTTTTTTGTTTTGAACATTTGATGTACAAAACAAATGACTTAGTTACTGTTGCTATGCCTATTTACCTTCCTGCTGCAGCCATAGACTGCTGCAGCCTGACAGAAATATATACACTTCACAGCAACTACGTACACATTAATACAGCACTTTGATTGCAAAAGGACACAATTCCAAATGTCAAAGATTGTAAGAGGCTATGTTCCTGTGTTTGTAAAAATCCCCCAAATGCTTTTAAACTAGGAACAAATCAAAGAAAGTCACGCAAAGAAGCATAAGGGCATGGGATATACTGTATGTTGACGTGGCATTTGTGTGGCATTCCCACATCATGAAGCCCCATATTGTCCAACACCAAGAGAAAAGAAACCATATAAGTTCCTCTTCTCCCTCCAAAGTAAGGAAAGTTGTGACTCTGCTAATACCGATCCAGGCTAGAGAGCTGAGGTAAAAGAGAAGGCAATGATACGGAATTTATCCAAAGCAGGAGGAGCTCGGGTTTCAATCTCCATGGATAATGTGATGTGGCATGGCAAGATTTTAGAGCCAGAGCTTTTGTAGGAAATGCTTCATTGTAAGGTGAATATATTAAAGAAACAATACAGCCTCTAGAGGTGCTGCTTGCCAGAAGGCACGTTACAGAATAGAATACATCCAGCCACCGAGTATGCAGTTTGAAAAAGTATACCCCACGTACCCATTGTTGAGGAACAGACATAAAGGATATGTTCAAGATAGGACAAATAGGACATGTACTAGCACCACAATATGATATAGGATTAGACATAGAGCTGTGGTTCTCTGGCTTCGTTAACGGAGAGGAAAGAAATGGGAACCTTCTTAGTGCAGTATGAATAACTTAGAAGGCTATAACACCTAATGTCATTATATTGTTTATTTACATTCATTATTCACGAAGCTGCCCCTGAAATGACACACCACAAGTCAATCATTTTAAAAAGGTAGAAAAAAGTCAAAAACAACACCGCAGGAGGGGTGAATTGTCGGCCACTGAAGTATCAAGTTGATTCAAACTTTATAATTCATACACTTTGAAGCTAACGTGCTGAAGGTAAACCATCAGTATAAAGGTTTAAATGACTATTTTCCCAAGGACAGAGATAGTCGAGTGTGTGTCTTGCATCTGCTGTATTTTATCCTCTGTCGGTTATGTCAAATAGCTGGTTTCTTTGACATCCATGCACAGAAATCTGCATGTGTCTTCATCCATACATTTCATCACATACATGAAAGCAAATGCAGAGGCAAATGCAAACAAAGACACACATGTGATGTGCGTCTGTTTGACAGGATACCGTAATTCTTCTTAAAATGCCTGAGACCAAAATATCAACACATGCATTCATTTCTACCTCTCTCTCTCTCACACACAAACAACAAGATCTTTATTATTTTATGCTGTCACTTCAAATTGATACATTACAACGTTAGGGATGCCTAATTTTGGACTGCTCAGTTCCACAGTGGTGGTAAATAATGAAAAGCGCTGTAGAGTAGAGAGCCCAGAGCTCATTGTGTAACGTCTGCCAGTTTGGGCTGACTAACCAAATCAGTCACTAGTGTGATAGATTTGTTTACCAAATCTTTTGACAAGGGAAACCTTATGTAACTGCCTGGGACTTGTGTTTGTTTGTGTGAGTTTGTCTGCAGGGATCAAGCCCCACAACACACATGTAAGAGATAACAATGTGATATAAAGACATCATATATATATATATATATATATATATATATATATATAGACACACAAAACCACCAGAAAACTCCATATTATTTCTTAGACTGAGTCCATTATTTTCTGTACAAGGGGATATGCAGAGTGCGTTAAAAGTATACTTTCACTCGTTCATCAGAATGTATTGACATACAACAAATGTACTTTGGTGCATTCTTTAAAATTAGAAAAAAAGAAAGTAAAATTATGAGCAAATATTGATAAAAAAAAAAGAATAAGAAATATATTAAAAAAGTTAATGAAATATAATTGGAAATGGAATTGGTACTATATATGGTAACAAAGATACATATAATATCAAAGCATATGATATATGATATACTAATAACATAACATATAATAGAATAGAATAACATAGCATATCATATAATAACACAGCATGTACTATAATATCATAACATATCATATAATATCATAGCATATAATGTCATATAATCACGTAGCATATAATATAATATAATCACATAATCATATCATATAATGCATGCATGCATTAATCATAGGTTATTTGCATCATGAAATAAGCCTTTACTGTTGCTATGGTTACCTTTGAAGACTGGCTGCCAATCAAAATATTTTCATTTAAATGGCCATATTCACATATAGAGCATAAAAGGAGTGATGGGAGTCTTTTATGAATAGGTTATTAACCATGTTTAATGCTCTCTAAATATGGTTCGATTGATAACATAATAAAAATGTAAAATGTCCGAAAATTAGAGAAGGAGCCTAATGTCATGAATGCCCATTTGGCAAGCAACACAAATACCCTGGCAACTGCTTTAATCTGCTTTCATGTTTAGAGCAGCCACTTCAAAACGCTGGATGGGAGCTGAGATGATCGGCACCAAGCTGGGAAGGCATGTACAGCCTTTAAAGTGATCTCCAGCAAATACAAGATGTTATTGCTTCAATATCAGGACAACATATAGGCACTACAACGACCACAGCTGTATTGCATTATCATAATATCAGTGAATAAGAGCTGTAGTTTAACAACACACTAACAGGGACCAGCCCAAATGCTGTGTTGTGTGAATATGGGCAATGCAATGACACACACTGTATGTGGCCAAAAAAGATTACGTAAAGTGGAACACCGCCATCACCATCATCTCAGACAGTGACATTACTATCATACATGTCTCACTACTGTTAAACACCTGTGGCCATTTCATTTTATTTGCACTATTAGTAAAATGTGCTTATTAGCTTCACTCCACATACATTTTAAAGCTCTTATATTTACTTTTAAATCCTTCAGTGGCCCGACCCCGCTCCCTACCTCTATATACTTTTAAAACTCACCTCTTCTCCTTAGCGTTCTGCACTTTGTAGATTGTTGCTTTTATTGCTTT
The DNA here is from genome assembly GCF_902827175.1 of Gymnodraco acuticeps. Taxonomy (NCBI): domain Eukaryota; kingdom Metazoa; phylum Chordata; class Actinopteri; order Perciformes; family Bathydraconidae; genus Gymnodraco; species Gymnodraco acuticeps. Next base: position 2,558,642 of record NW_022991064.1, on the reverse strand, counting down.
CAAATGGTATTTTGTTTTGCTATATGGCTTTTTATGTATTCCTGTTTAGTTTGTGTTCTTACCTTTATTGGTTTTTGCTTTGTGAGCTGCGCTGTGTGATTTTGTATTTCTCCGTCTTGAGATCTGGTGATAAATCTAGTTTTAATAATTATAGACCCATTTCTTTACTACCACAATTCTCAAAAATCCTGGAAAAACTCTTTAACAACCGTCTGGAGTCATTCCTCAACAAATTTAATATACTTGTATGCCCCAGCCAATATGGATTTCAGAAAAATCACTCTACTTCTTCAGCAGTAATTGAACTGGTTGAAGAAATTACCAACAACATTGAGAAAAAAATGATTACAGCTGGTATATTCATTGACCTTAAAAGGCTTTTGATACTGTGAACCATACTGCTACACAAATTAGAACATTATGGCGTAAGGGGTCAAGCCAAAGAATGGGTCAAGAGTTATCTGATAAATAGGCTACAATATGTGGACATAGACGAGGCGAAATCAAACAATCTTCCTATAACATGTGGAGTCCCTCAAGGATCAATTTTAGGTCCAAAACTGTTCCTGATTTATATTAATGACATTATCAACACCTCAGACATGTTAAAATTCATGTTGTTTGCCGATGATACCACCATTCTCTGCTCCCATCATAATCTTGGTGATCTTGTTACAATTGTTAATGCAGAATTAGAAATACTATGTAACTGGTTTGCAGTTAATAAATTATCCCTTAATGTGGCCAAAACAAATGACATGTTATTCAATACAAAGTCTGAGAGTAGAAATGACTGCATTATACGGATTTGCAATACAGAGATAGAGAAAGTTGGTGCATGTACATTTTTAGGACTCATTGTTGATGAAAAACTCAACTGGAAGCACCATATAAATTATGTACAAACTAAACTGTCAAAAACAATAGGTATTTTGTATCGTGCTAAGAACATTCTCGAGGAAAAAATATTCAGAACTCTTTATAACAATCTATTTCTCCCTTACCTTTATTACTGCTCCGAAATATGGGGAAACACGTACGCAACAAATCTACAAAAAATAATAACATCTTAAAAAAAAGTATTACGAATAGTCTGTGGTGTTGGTAAATATGAACACACAACTCCCATATTTAAAAAAACTCAATCTATTCAAATGTGTTGATATAGTTAAGCTTAAAACAGTACTGATTATGCACAACATTTACCATAACAAAATGCCTACTAACATTCAAAAGCAGTTCCAAACCACAGTCAGGAAATACCCAGCATCCTAACTGGTTGTGTATCAAGCCCTGTAGAACAACCATCAAATCACACAGCTTATCCATAATCGGAGTTAGAACGTGGAATGGACTTCACCCACACCTTTCAAGTATTACTAGTCATCAACAATTCAAAACTAAAGTAAAAACAATTATATTTGCAGATTACTCCAGCTAACAAGTATTTGATATTCCCAGTATTCATATGCATTTACTTTTTTTCTTGCCCTAACTTTTATTTATTTATTTTTCCAGTTTTCATTAGTTTTCTTTATTTGTTTTGTACTCCTTAATTTCTATACGTTTTTGACGAAATAAGTGCCATTATTATATTGATGCTAATGATGATGCACGGGAGGGCTACTCCCCATAAGCTATGCGTCAGCCCTCCCGCTTCTACTAATTTTGTTCATTTGTGTGTATGAATTATACGTTTTTGTTTTTGTATGATTTTAGTAGAATAAATAAAAATATTTAAAAAACATTTTTTAAAAAGCACTTAGGTCTGAAGGTTATACTGTGCTTTATGAATAAAGTTGGATTGGATTGGATTAGTAAAATGTGACGTGGTAACATTTGATTTATTGAGTTTATGTTACCCCCAAAAAGACGTTGACATGCACGTCCCTATTTCATGAAGACAATCTGACAGTGAAACCTGATCAACACAACCGAGTGTTATGTAACCATTCATTGTTTAATTGCTTTGAGGCACTGAGACAATGCATGATCAGAAGTTCATTGTATTTGTCTCACTATTGTTTTCTTCACTGATGTGAATCGCACTCCTCGTTACATAAACCTCCTAGCAGCAGAAATCACAACGTCTTTTATTGCTAAGCAAATAAAAATCCAGGAGAAAATCTGTTTAAATCTGTGTAATACTTAAAAAAAGCTCTGTTTCTTTCAGTGTAAATTGGCAAACAACTGAAAATGATAAGCTTTAAATCTACGGCATACATTAGCTGCCTACAATATATTGTCTCTCCTCTCCTGCTACAGTATCTATAAGCAGACCCGAAGAGAATGTCGTCTAGATATGCCTCACAGTAATTAAATATTGTATCTTAAACAATACTTAGCATTTGCACAGTAAGTCTTACACTTCCTTTTAATACAGCTGGCCCTGGAGAGGAATAAGGGAAAGTGTTAGTAGTCTAAACAAAGCCTTCTATAAGAGGATTCATTAAGCTCTGCACAAAGCTTTATACGTGTTTGCATTTCCACCTCCCTGATGTTCTGCACTCGCTGTCAGGGTAATGGGCCACATAGGTAATAATGCAAACAGCATAAAAAAAGCTATTGTGAAATACATTGAATAATAGATGCTTGCTGTAATGAGAACAGCAAATTGTTTAAAAACACTGTAGAGCTGTAAAAAGCCTTTCATTTAGAGACTACGCCTAAGAGAAAATAAGATTACTCATCAGAAATCTTTCACAAAATTGCTTTCCGAAAGATACAAGGTATATTTAAGACTCACTACAAACACTGATTACTTGTTTTAATACAACTGCACAGTGTTCCTTTTACGGTTATAAAAAGTTCTTTATTGTGAACATAAAGGAATCACAAATTATTGATCAATAATGTATATGAACAATACTTGATTCATTCTGATATTACTCCTCACAACATTGGAGACAGTGTGATATATGAGCTTCACCCTTGGTAGATGGAGCGAGTAGATGGCCCTAAATGTGATGTGAAAACTGTGGATGTGATAGAGAATGCTCTTTTGCTGCAGGCACATTGTGCTGTAAGCTGTGTATTTATGAGTCGGCATCACGCAGTTCACTAAGAGGTCAACGTTGTATACGGCTAGTTTCTGTGAGCCTTGTGTTGGGTGTCAGAAAAAGACTCCTTTCTGTGCATTAGCTGTGCCAATACCCGATGTGGGGGAGGGACACTGAGAGAGACAGGAAAAAAGGTCAGGATGACGGATAAACACAGAATGTGGCTTTTTTTAGCAGACAGACCGTTTATTATTAAAGAAGCCCTATTATGCATTTTGGGAGTTCCCCCTTCCCTGTAGTGTGTTCAGAGATTGCAAAGGTACACACATCCTTTACTCAAGTAGAAGTACAGATACTCATGTTTTAAAATACTCTGGTAAAAGTACTGACTAAACTTCTTTACTCAAGTAAAAGTAAATAAGTATGGGCTTCGAAAAGTTCTTATGTAGAAAGTACCCATAACTAGCAGCTGTTTTAAAGAGTACCTGACCTCCCTTTATATTAATAGAACAATAATGTCATTGTTAGCTAATGAATGTTTCCATGCTAAACAACGGCAACATGACAACGTTTTCATTGGTCCCTCTTCTTTAGAGAATCAAATCAATAGGCACGCAATGACTCTAAATAATAATGATCATGCCACCAAACACAGATTAAAACTAAAGGAACCAGACTGTTTGGAAAATGTAAGAAGTAGAAAGTACAGGTATTCGTGTTCAAAATGTAAGAAGTAAAAGTCAAAAGTCGTCAGAAAAATAAGTAGTGGAGTAAAGCAGTGATACCAGAAAAATATACTTAAATACAGTAACAAAGTATTTGTACTCCACTACTTCCCACCTCTGAGCGTGTTGTATACTGTAGGTTTTTGTGTAAATGGTGTGCAAAGGCTGAAATCCCAAAGCCTCCAGAGTTTCTCTCCCACAAATTTCACTTAGTTTTGATGACTAGAAGGGGGACAACATTTGAGGCTAATTGCGGCAAACAAGCGCTAATGGTTTTTAGAGTACCTTAATTCCTCCATGAGCTGTATGGCAACGCCTGCAGATCCAACTACTGACTGTGACAGTAAGTGGGCCAAACTATAATAATGTCATTGTTTTGCACCTGCGTTTTTCACCGTTACAGTGTCTTTGTCTCAAATCTATGTCTTCAACTCTCCTCAACATTTCCAATGGCAAACGATTTCAGAGACATAGTGTAAGAGAAGATAAGGGTCAAAAAGCCACAAAGATATGTAAAAGATGGGATTGTACTGTACGTTCAAAGATGTATCCATTATAAAAATACTAAATAACTTAATCTTAAGGCCAAAGAAACCTTACTACATAATAGATCGTGTTTGATAGATTCACAGTCACATTCAAAGCAGAGATAACTAAGCCATTGTATTCATTTGCAGCTATTAAATCACATCGCTTAAAGCCAAAATGCTTTCTTTGTGATGCAAACCATAAATCCTACCAGCCATACCACGACTTAATCTTATTAACATTCATATTGCTGTTTATCTGGATCAAAAGATGAACCTAGGACCTTTCGTCGCTTCTTTCTAATGTGTGGATTTCAAACGATGTGTGTTGCTTTCAATCATAGAGCATTGCAGACCAACGGTGAAGACTTTCAATTATTTCATTTTCCTTTTTGAAAAGCTCATCTTAGCCCACATGAATGTCTTGCTTAAACTAAAGAAATACTCCAATCCTTGGATGCTGGAATGCAGTTGAATTTCCACCTCTCCAGTAGAGTTGAATGAGCCAAAGTATTTTCTGTTTCCAGTCTCTTTTCAGAATAGCAAGCAAGCCATCAGCACATTCCCCTAATGTTGGGAAGACAATAGTTTTGTTCCATGACATTTGAACAAGTGTTTTAGTTAAGTGCTGCTCTTTGAACTGTCATATCTGGGAACTAGTTCAGTGAAGCATATTGTGTTCTTTTTTTGTTTTTTTAAGCGTGCCTGCTCATTTGTCTTGTCAAATTGACAACGATCCCTTATTAATTTACTCTTTTGTCCTGTCTGAAAGTCAGCGCCTGTCTGCTTGCCTGCTCTGGTGTTTTGTTCTGCCATCTTTACACATTGGAAACCCCACTCCCCACCTCCCTATTCAGCGTTTATTGTCTCATTTTCTTCTTTGTTCCTTCCCCACAGTTGTTATACAGAAGGAAATGTGAACAGTTATGAGGATTGGTTGTATATTATCATAGCTTGTGGCAGGTTCATTTGGGAAACAACTGCTCCTAAAATCCTGGACTGCCTATCACTTGTTTGAGTAATATCAGAGACATTGAGAGGTCTTTAATATGGGTCAACGTTAAGCTGATGGGAGCTCTACAGGAAATTGCTCTCATCTTCTTCTTACTTTGTAAGTGTTCTGCCATCACAGTGCTGATGTGGAGAGTTCAGTCGAGGCTCGGCCAGCTCACTTTGATATGGTTCTTATCTATAAAGGTCTCTTGCTTTGGGGATAAAGTGGAAGGTAAACCAGCAGGAACTCTCTTCTCACTGTCCCTAATCTGTGTCATCAATTCATGCTGAGTTTTGGGTTTTTAAAGACCAATTCCAACAAGTTTTTAAAGTTTTAAACATTTTAGTGCCATCTGGTAAGCACAAGTGGATATATATTAACTTATATGGTAAATGGAGGCCTTTATACCTGCCTAGTTTGAAAGCGGTTTTATTTAATACAACGGTTTAACCAATGAGAGAACAGGATGGAACTTTAAATGAAGGGCAAATAACCTGAAATACTTTTTGAATAGTTTAACTGACTTATTAATTAATTAGCAGAGGATGTAATAATGCTTTACAGATTTAAAAACCCTGTGGTGAAAGTGTATACCTTGTGATACTTAACAATATAAATACATTAGATCTATTGATTGTTTCTTTATCAAATTATTGTAACTGTATGGTACAAATGATGGTGGAACATTTATCTCTGGCTGTCTTTTTCTGTAATACAATAATTTTTTCACACTTAGTTTAAGCAAGTTTACTAATCATACCTCTTTTATTGATGGGTTACTTATGCGCTGCATGACATAATAGTATTGATCTGTTCAAAGCCGTCTTCTTCCGCCTTTTCTGCCTTTACCCTGCAGGGTTTTTAATATATGTTTTAGTCCTGTGACAACCATTGCAAACACACTTAGCACTTGGTGTGAGAATGAGTAAAGAGCCAGGCTTGACAGAGCACTAATGGAATTCTCCCATGACTCTTTAGAAGCCTTTTCATATTCTTAATGAGAAAACGCAGAACGACTGCATAATGTGTGCGGTGTGTGTGGCGCTGTGTGAATGTGCCTTGTGTTTTGCATTTGTACGTGCATGTGGAGGCATAGATACTTATTAATGCTGCATTAGCGGCTAAGCCTCTTAGCCACTTCCAAGCTAGACCCTTTCTCTGTTTGAGGTTAACACTGTTGTTGAGACCCGTCTCCACAATTATCCCCAATCTTGTCATTTCAGCCCTCCCACTGCTCACCTAACACCTCCCCTGACTGAAATACTCAAAGCTAAATTACCTAGTGTGCACCCCACTACCAACATATTCCCATGTGTATCATTCAGGGACCAGCTTACTGTTATTGATCTTGTCCATGTTAATTGAGGTAAGGGGTCTTTTTCTAGCAATTCCTCTATTGATCTAAAATACCATCAGTCAGAAGCTTAATTAAGCAGCTAATAGAGGGAAATGCTATTGATCCTATGGAGTTATGGAATATGTATGAGTGTGTGTGTATCTGTATCTATGTGGCTAAATATTCACAATCTGAACATTCAATATCTTCAGTCAAACAATGTAATTTAGCTGAGATTTGGTAGCAGCACGGTTCGCTTATGACTAATTAAATGTTTGTTGTTCAAGCAATAAATATGCCAATATTAAGGTTGAAGTTGAGGAAGAAAGAACACTTGTTGTGCAAATCTTTGTGGAAAGATTAAACACCTTTTTTTAACATGATAGTTTCCCACATGCTACAGTCCCTAATAATATAATTATTCATTCATTCATGACTAATTGTTCAAACATGAACCTTTATCAATATGCTTTATTTCGCCCCCATGACACATTGAGTCGCTTCAGTTGCTACACCTGATGTGTCAGACTTGACGTTGCATTTAATAAAGAAATGAGGCATGCAACGTCCGCTCCCTGGTGAATTGAGATGATGTTACAGAGAGAGGATCGGCAGGAACAAACAGTCCTGAAGGGTTTCAGTAATGTAGAGAGGAGAGAGGAGAGTGGATGCATAATTGCCTTTAAGATTTTTTCACCAGACTGTCTTTCATAGAAGCTTTTCTACAGGGACGGGCGACACAAACTAGCCTGGCCTATAAACACTATTATACATTTCTGTTTAACTGTTTTAATTATGTCATGACATTATGACTGATAAATATGTTTAAAGAGAAAAGTCGTACCTGACCACTCTATTGTGCACAAGAGCACAAAACTGTGCTGCTGTATTTGTTGTAAAGTGTCCTTATTGCAAAGTATTTTTACTGTATGTACAGCACTTTTGCTTGACCAAAAATCGTTTTAAAAATGTGCTATATAAATAAAACTTGATTTGATACTGTTAATTTCTATAGTAATTTTGTATGCCGGTTGCACAAAATGTAATCACTGTTCTGGTATGGGTCAAGGTCAATGACGGCTGCTGGAAATATATAATTCATTTCACAAATTAAATGTTTTGTCAATCATGAAAAGTTTAACTAGCTTAACAAAGACAGTAATAGCCCTTTGTCTAAAAGTGTCAGGGTTGAGAGTGAAGCAGGCAGGACCCAAATGCAGATAAACAGAAAATACCTTTATTTCAAGGCTTAAAGACAGAGCAAAACAGAACTCTTCCTCGTGAACAACGTCAAACTACAACAAGGAACTAACAAAGACCAACAGAAAACACAGAACCTAAATGCACACATGACTAATCAAACAAACAAGAGACAGGTGAGGAGGGAGGAGAAAACACAGGGGCACCAGGTGAACACAATCGGGTAATCAGGGAGGGAAAACAGACAGAAACCAACAGGCAAAACAGGAGGTGAACACTTTTCAAAAATAAAACAGGAAACTAAAGACAGAAAAAGACAAGACAAAACACAAGACAGACAGATCGTGACAGTACCCCCCCTCAAGGGACGGATCCCAGACGTCCCAAAAAAAGTCCAGCAGGGTGGGTGGAGGGGGACCGGAAGAGGGACACAAAACTAGGGCCAACAGGGTAGGTGGAGGGGGTAAGGCAGAGTCCAAGGTGGGGGACTCGGGCGGACGGCCCAGGGGCAAGGCAGAATCCAAGGTGGGGGACTCGGGCGGACGGCCCGTGGGCAAGGCAGAATCCAAGGAAGAGTCAGGGGGCGAAGACCGCGGCTCTCAGGGGGCCGGGCTCGAGGGCGAAGACCAGACAGCTCCGGAGGCCGGTGGGACAGGCTTCGGCAGGAACCCCCACGGAAGAAGGACCAGGAGTTAGCAGGACCCCCGGCGAGACAGGTGACGGCGGGACCTCCAACGGCAGAAGACATGGGATTGGCAGGACCCCCGGCAGATGAGTCGTCGGCGGGACCCCCAACGGCACAGGACATAGGGTTGGCAGGACCCCCGGCAGGAGAGTAGTCGGCGGGACCCCCAACGGGACAGAACATGGAGCTGGCAGGAACCCCAGCGGAACCTCCAACGGCACAGGACATAGGGTTGGCAGGACCCCCGGCAGAAGAGTCATCGGCGGGACCCCCAACGGGACAGGACACAGGGTTGGCAGGACCCCCGGCAGGAGAGTAGTCGGCGGGACCCCCAACGGCACAGGACATGGAGTTGGCAGGACCCCCAGCGGAACCTCCAACGGACCAGGACATTGGGTAGGGACTTGAGACGTGACTCGAGAGGGGACTTGAGAGGAGACTCGATACGTGACTCGAGAGGGGACTGGAGAGGAGAATCGAGAGGAGACTCGAGAGGGGAACCAAGGGGGGACTCGAGGGAAGGGACTTGGGGAGGCACTAGAGGAGGGACTAGAGGAGGGACTCGGGAAGGGAATCGGGAAGGGACCAGAGGAGGGACTAGAGAAGTGACTAGAGGAGGGACTTGAGAAGGGACTAGAGATGGAACTCGAGAGGAGACTCGAGAGGGGAACCAAGGGGGAACCAAGGGGGAACTAGAGAGGGGACTCGAGAGGGGAACCGAGGGGAAACCGAGCGAGAACTAGAGAGGGGAACCGAGGAGGGACTAGACAGGGGAATCGAGAGGGGACTCGAGAGGGGACTGGAGAGGGGACTAGGGAAGGGACCAGAGGAGGGACTAGAGGGGACTATAGAAGTGACTAGAGGAGGGACTCGAGAGGGGACTCGAGAGGGAACTCTAGTGGGGACTCGAGAGGTGACTCGAGTGGGGACTCGAGAGGTGACTCGAGTGGGGACTCGAGAGGTGACTCGAGTGGGGACTCGAGAGGGGACTCGAGAGGGAGCTGGAGGGGTGACTCGAGAGGGGACTCGAGGGGTGACTCGAGGGGTGACTCGAGAGGAGACTCGAAGGGTGACTCGAAAGGGTACTCGAGGGGTGACTCGAGAGGAGACTCGAGGGGGGACTCGAGAGGAGACTCGAGGGGGACTCGAGAGGAGACTCGAGAGGGAACTAGAGAGGGGACTCGAGAGGGAGCTGGAGATGTGGCTTGAGAGGGGACTTGAGAAGGAACTTGAGAGGAGACTTGAGAGGAGACTTGAGACGGTTGGTTCGCCAACAGAACACGGGGGGCTGGAGTCGTCTGGAATGCCGACAGGGCACAGGGAGCTGGTGTCGGCCAGTACGCCGACAGGACACGGGGAGCTGGCGTCGGCCGGAGACGAGGGGCTGGAGTCAAAACCATGTCTGCTGGGGCCAGGACTGAGGCTGGAACCATGGCTGCTGGGGCCAGAACAGGGGCCGGAACCATGGCTGCTGGGGCCAGAACAGGGGCCGGAACCATGGCTGCTGGGGCTGGAACCATGGCTGCCGGGGCCAGAACTGGGGCCGGAACCATGGCTGCTGGGGCCAGAACTGGGGCTGGAACCATGGCTGCTGGGGCCTGTACTGGAGCCCAAAGCATGGCTTCTGTGGCTAGGGCTGCTAGCCTGGACCTGCGACTCCTTCTCTTATGAGCCTTTTGAAGGCTCCGTGGACCTCCAAAAGCCAGACGAGTTCCAGAGAACGACTCTTGGACAGGAGCAGGAACTGGGGCAGAAGCAAGGGTTGACTCCAGACGGAACACACCGATGCGTGTGGTGTCATAATGGGAATTGGGAGGCAGGGAGCCAGCATGGCTGGGGCTAACAGGCAGGGGATAACACGCCAAGAGGAAATCCAAAATCCAGCCAGGTAAGAATTTCACTAAATCTGGTTTCTCCATAGCCATCTGGTGTGCCTCAGCCAGAGCAGCCTCTCGCTGCTGAACTCCAGACGCTGCCCTCCACTTATCAGAACAGCCAGCCAAAGAAAAGGAAAAACAGAGTAATTCCAACTCAAAAGGATCTGCTGGGCCCATCCTTGGTTAGTTCCTTCTGTCAGGGTTGAGAGCGAAGCAGGCAGGAACCAAATGCAGATAAACAGAAAATACCTTTATTTCAAGGCTTAAAGACAGAGCAAAACAGAACTCTTCCCCGTGAACAACGTCAAACTACAACAAGGAACTAACAAAGACTAACAGAAAACACAGAACCTAAATGCACACATGACTAATCAAACAAACAAGAGACAGGTGAGGAGGGAGGAGAAAACACAGGGGCACCAGGTGAACACAATCGGGTAATCAGGGAGGGAAAACAGACAGAAAGCAACAGGCAAAACAGGAGGTAAACACTTTTCAAAATAAAACAGGAAACCAAAGACAGAAAAAGACAAGACAAAACACAACACAGACAGATCGTGACAAAAAGTACTGTAGGTGATGCAGTGACTCGCTATATTAACTCTAAACATGTTTGCTATGTAATATACTCACACCTGCTGCAATACATGTTAAAGCGTCATCCTGCAAAAACATACAATTCATATTAGAGTCTTTTATCTACTCAATTGAATCATCTAGACAATCTAAAATGAATAAGTGATGCACAAACAGGATGTTTTAATCATGTTTCAGGCTTTAATTTAAAATGTTAATTACAAAGAGGCTACATAATGTGTTTTGAGATTTTAAACAGCCTACAATTAGTTGTGGATGATGATGGTGTCTGGTTGAAAAACAAGGACAAGCAAAACATACTGAAATGGAACCATTGATTGCAGATGTCATGCCTAAAATACTTTAATCATCATCTACCAACTAATAGACAAACATAGTGCTGAAAAATATTACAAGTGTAGTATGGTGTTGACTAGGGTGGGGCCACTGTACAAATAATTCCAATATGTTTGATATTAGGCTACGTAGTATTTATAGGTGGTCATGTACAAACTTACGTTTTTCTTTAAGACTAACTTCATGTCTTCTCTCATCACCTGAAGCCACATTAATTTTCTAATTAAACACAACGTCTGCAATTTCCCACCTACCAACTCCACTGAAATGATCTCTTTCAAAAACGGACCTATCTCTTTACTTTGTTCAATATGCTGAAGATACCCCGTATTACACAAATGGTGTCACACAAACATCACAAAATGGTTTTCAATTTCTGTACCTCAGGAAAATGTCACAAGGCTTTGCTTAGTGCTATATACTTGAAAGGAAAAATGGTCTTTTTTGTAAGAAGGATTGGGTAAACTGCAAAGTATGTCAAGCTTAATTCATGATTAACGCCGCCCATCACCAGAATGTTCTCTATTCTGCCGTTATTTAAAGGTCTGTTCCCTTTAGATTGTTCTCCCCAAGAACATGAAACTTAACTGCTTGGATTTAGTAATGACATTAAGTATTACATCTCAATAAAGGAAAAAATAGTCTTATGCAACTGACAGTTTGAACAGTAAGCTCTCGATTAAAATGCTTGGTGACATTTTAATTTCGTTGGGATTCAGACACACATACACGCGACTCCATCCAACATACTCGCTCCCTAGAATTGAGAGACCTACAAATCTCCCCCGTGGGTGTGGTGTCTGTAACTATACAGAATGATGTGTGTGCATATCTACTAAGAGAGTCGAGGATAAAAGCTTTTCTTGTCTGGAGACTGTAGTCACTTCACATTTTAGTGCTTTTTGTCAACCGTCCTGTTCCCTCTCCAACGTCAGAGAGCAGGACAGAGGAGAAAATCAGCCTGTCCTTTTGTTATTGCTCCGCTGTGAGTGTTTTGTTCCCTCACTCCTGCTTTCTCTTCTACTGCATCACTCTCTCATCTCCACCTATTTGAACCAAATACTAGAACAGTGTTTCAACATCCTGTAAAGTCATTGAAAACTATGTGAGCTTTGCCAGCCATTGGGCGCTGGTATGTGGGGCATGTTTCCTTCCCAATTGCTCGCTCTACAGTACCTAAACACTTTGATTCCACATCAAATATTCACTACAAGCTGAAAAGTGCCATATGACCAACATTGTATTCCAAGCCAGCTGCTGCTCATACTAAACCCTTTTAAATATGATGTGAAAATTAGCAGGTGGGCCTAGTGTTTTCCCTGAATTGTACTTAGACCCCATTTACACGCAAACGCATACGAAACGCAAACAAACCGGATACGATATCAAAAAAGTATTCCGTTCACATGAGACCGCTCGGGAGCGCTGGAAACGCTGTAGTACATATGCCGAGCCTGTAAGTGGCGCTGTACTTCCGCACGAGACCGCTCGAAAGCATTGGAGACGCTGTAGTACATATGCCGGGCATGTAAGTGGCGCTGTACTTTCGCCACAAAATACACCAAAAGCAGCGAAGAAGACCCCTGAGCATGGTTGCCATGGTTGCCCTTCTGTTTATGCCCCGCGGTGGATTTAGCAACATGTAGTTCATGTAATTCTCCATGTCCACTTGTTGCTGATGGTTGTGGTAGAGGAGCTGTAGATTTTGCACTAAGATCTGTAGCATGGTCGAGCTGTAAATGTTGCACTAACATCTGTAGCATGGTCAGTAGCAGTAGCAGTAGCTACTGAAACTAGCTACTGACAGTAGCTACTGACCATGCTACAGCAGTGAGCAGCAGAGGTGGGGCTATGGCTTCATCGTTATCAGGAAATGATCGTATAGGGCGTACACACGGAGCCGTTTGCCCCCCCAGAGCGTTCCGTCCGCAGATCTATCCACCTTGGGACCCGTTATCGTTTGCGTGGTCCGTTTCCACGTTTCCGTTACGGCCTCGTGTGAACGAACAGGGCAATACGAAAGAGAAAAGTAGCGGATACAACCGTTTGCGTTCTCGTGTAAACAGCACCTTAGTGAGCCACGCATCACATACTAAACATTATAATTGTGTTTTTTGCCAATTATGATGTTGATTTATGCATACACATGTTGTCCTGAATAACGACATAAGGCCTTCTTCTTTCTGCTTTAAATGTCAGCTTCCTTTCATTATGTCTGTTGTTCTTCTATGTGTTTCGTTTCTACATATGTTCATGGGTTTGCACTACATGATGGACAACAGGCAAACGGTCTACCTGGCTAGTGAATAAAGTATATTCAATTAACGAAACATTCCATAATGTCTCTCTTTCTTTCAGTGGCTCTGCATTTGAACCAGTGTAGCGACCCTGTATAGAATGCTGAGGGTGTCACTCAGGCATCCCCCGTCTCTCTGCCAATCATAGAGCTGTACAGTGATGCTGGTTGAGGTGCGGGCCTGTGGTTGGGGGAGCAGACGGGGGAGGGCGGGAAGTTGTGACGTAGACACTGTTATATGGGTATGTGTAGAAGTTAGTGTTAGTGTGAGTGGAGTGTGAGGTTGAACCCACAAGCTGTTCCTGAACCTGTGATCATCTGTAAAGAAGAAGAGTTATTAAAGCCTAATAACTAGCAGCCTGTTTCCGACTCCCTTTGTGATCGTTACATTGGTGTCAGAAGTGACTTTTCGAACGGAGGACGTCTATCCTGACGGGAGTTCGTAACTGCGTCACGGAGCTAGCCGGTAAGCTAGCGGAGATGGAAAAGTTCAGCAAGATGGGAGTGAAGCAGGAAAGTAGTGATGGAGAGGAAGAGGGAGCATGCGGGTGGTCGAAGGACATGAGTGGGGAGTTCAGGAGTGCACGGGAGGCGAGAGAGCGCCTGAGAGAGTCGGCGGTGAAGATGGCTAGAGACGCGGGAATGTCGCTGTCTTCAGCGCCATTTTGCGCCATTTCCAAGCTGGATGTAAACAACAATGGCGGCGCCCATCAACCAGTAGCAGCCGCCGCGTCCGTGAAAACACCCAAATACTCGGGTAAGGCAGACTGGGAGGCTTTCCATGCCCAATTTGAACTACTTGCACATGCCGGGGGTTGGTCGATAGAGACTAAAGCACTACAGCTAGCTTTGTGCCTCACAGACGAGGCTCTTTCATATCTGCTACTACTTAGCCTTGAGGACCGACACAGCTATGAAGCGTTAGCGGGGGCTTTGAAGAGGCGGTTTGGACAGTGTTTCCCGCCAGAGCTGCTTCGGAATAAATTGAGTAACCGCTGTAGGAAGTCTGGAGAGACGCTGCGTGCGTTGGCTAACGACGTGGAGAGCCTGACGCGGCGGGCATATGCACACATGCCACCCGGAGTGCAGAGTGAGCTGGCACGTGATCAATTCATCAGGGCTCTCCTCTGTGGACTTGAGGGTTGGGGTACAGCTAGGGTTGCCAACTTCCAGAAATGGAAAAACGGGACAGATGCATGTGTCTGATTTTCGGGGTTCTGGCGGATTTAGTTACTTTTTTTTGTTACTTTATTTCGGTTTTAGGGTTAGGTTAGGGTTATGTTATTTAATTATTTTGGGGGAGCCAGCCCCTAGGGTTCGAAAATGTTTTTGGGGGTCAAACCCCCCAAAATGCATAGAAAACTATGCATACCTATAATAACTAATGTTCAACCAAGA